>NC_053023.1:424751414-424926441 GCF_003073215.2 Triticum urartu | reverse complement strand
ATCCAAGTACCGAACGTACGGCACCTCTGTGTTCAGCACACACTCAGCTCGATGACGTCCCTCGAGCTCTTGATCCAGTAGAGGGTCAAGGGAGAGTTCTGACAGCACGATGGCGTGGTGAAGGTGATGGTGATGTGATCCACGCAGGGCTTCGCCTAAGTACTACAACAATATGACCGGAGGAGTAAACTGTGGAGGGGAGCAACGCACACGGCTAAGAAACAACTGTTATGCCTTTGGGGTGCCCCCCTGCCCACATATATAAAGGAGGGGGGAGGAGTAGGCCGACCCAAGGGAGGGCGCGCCAAGAGGGGGGGGAGTCTTACTACGACTCCGTTCCTAGTAGGATTTGGCCCCCCTTTCCTTCCAACGGAGAGGGGGAAAGGGGAAAGGAGGGACAAGGAAAGGTAAGAGGGGGGCCGCACCCCCTCTTGTCTAATTCGGATTGGGCAAGGGGGGCACGCGCCACCTCCTGCGGGCTGCCTCCTCTCCTCCACTATGGCCCATTAGGCCCATTAACTTTCCCGGGGGGTTCCGGTAGCCTCTCGGTACTCCGAAAAATCTCCGAAGCTTATCGGAACCATTCCGGTGTCTGTATATAACCTTCCAATATATCAATATTTACCTCTCGACCATTTCGAGACTCCTCGTCATGTCCGCGATCTCATCCGAGATTTTGAACAAACTTTGGTCACCAAAACACATAACTCATAATACAAATCGTCATCGAAGGTTAAGCGTGCGGACCCTACGGATTCGAGAACTATGTAGACATGACCAAGACACATCTCCAGTCAATAACCAATAGTGGAACCTGGATGCTCATATTGGTTCCTCCATATTCTACGAAGATCTTTATCGGTCAAACCACATAACAACATACGTCATTCCCTTTGTCATCGGTATGTTACTTGCCCGAGATTCGATCGTCGGTATCCTCATACCTAGTTCAATCTCATTACCGGCAAGTCTCTTTACTCGTTCCTTAATGCATCATCCCGCAACTAACTCATTAGTCACATTGCTTGCAAGGCTTATAGTGATGTGCATTACTGAGAGGGCCCTGAGATATCTCTCCGATACTTAGAGTGACAAATCCTAATCTTGATCTATGCCAACTCAACAAACACCATCGGGGACACCTGTAGAGCATCTTTATAATCACCCAGCTACGTTGTGATGTTTGACAGCACACAAGGTGTTCCTCTGGTATTAGGGAGTTGCACAATCTCATAGTCAGAGGAATATGTATAAGTCATGAAGAAAGCAATAGCAATAAAACTAAACGATCATAATGCTAAGCTAACGGATGGGTCGTGTCCATCACATCATTCTCTAATGATGTGATCCCATCCATCAAATGAAAACACATGTCTATGGTTAGGAAACTTAACCATCTTTGATTAACAAGCTAGTCAAGTAGAGGCATAATAGGGACACTGTGTTTGTCTATGTATTCACACATGTACTAAGTTTCCGGTTAATACAATTCTAGCATGAATAAAAAACATTTATCATGATATAAGGAAATATAAATAACAACTTTATTATTGCCTCTAGGGCATATTACCTTCAGTCTCCCACTTGCACTAGAGTCAATAATCTAGATTACATAGTAATGATTCTAACACCCATGGAGTCTTGGTGTTGATCATGTTTTGCTCGTGAGAGAGGCATAGTCAACGGGTCTGCAACATTCAGATCCGTATGTATCTTGAAAATTTCTATGTCTCCCTCCTTGACTTGATCACGGATGGAATTGAAGCGTCTCTTGATGTGTTTGGTTCTCTTGTGAAATCTGGATTCCTTTGCCAAGGCAATTGCCCCAGTATTGTCACAAAAGATTTTCATTGGACCCGATGCACTAGGTATTACACCTAGATCGGATATGAACTCCTTCACCCTGACTCCTTCATTTGCTGCTTTCGAAGCAGCTATGTACTCTGCTTCACATGTAGATCCTGCCACGACGCTTTGCTTGGAACTGCACCAACTTACAGCTCCACCATTCAATATAAATACGTATCCAGTTTGTGACTTAGAGTCATTCGGATCAGTGTCAAAGCTTGCATCGACGTAACCATTTACGACAAGCTCTTTGTCACCTCCATAAACGAGAAACATATCCTTAGTCCTTTTCAGGTATTTCAGGATGTTCTTGACCGCTGTCTAGTGATCCACTCCTGGATTACTTTGGTACCTCCCTGCTAAACTAATAGCAAGGCACACATCAGGTCTGGTACACAACATTGCATACATGATAGAACCTATGGCTGAGGCATAGGGAATGACTTCCATTTTCTCTCTATCTTCTGCAGTGGTCGGGCATTGAATCTGACTCAACTTCACACCTTGTAGCACATGCAAGAACCCTTTCTTAGACGGATCCATTTTGAACTTCTTCAAAACTTTATCAAGGTATGTGCTATGTGAAAGTCCAATTAAGCGTCTTGCTCTATCTCTATAGATCTTGATGCCCAATATATAAGCAGCTTCACCGAGGTCTTTCATTGAAAATCTCTTATTCAAGTATCCTTTTATGCTATCCAAAAATTCTGTATTATTTCCAATCAACAATATGTCATCCACATATAATATTAGAAATGCTACAGAGCTCCCACTCACTTTCTTGTAAATACAGGCTTCTCCAAAAGTCTGTATAAAACCATAAGCTTTGATCACACTATCAAAGCCTATATTCCAACTCCGAGAGGCTTGCACCAATCCATAAATGGATCGCTGGAGCTTGCACACTTTGTTAGCACCTTTAGGATCGACAAAACCTTCTGGTTGCATCATATACAACTCTTCTTTAAGATATCCATTAAGGAACGCAATTTTGACATCCATTTGCCAAATTCGTAATCATAAAATGTGACAATTGCTAACATGATTCGGACAGACTTAAGCATTGCTATGGGTGAGAAGGTCTGATCGTACTGAACTCCTTGAACTTGTCAAAAACCTTTCGCAACAAGTCAAGCTTTGTAGGTAGTAACGTTACCGTCAGCGCCAGTCTTCTTCTTGATGATCCATTTATTCTCTATGGCTTGCCAATCATTGGGCATGTCAACCAAAGTCCACACTTTGTCCTCATACATGGATCCCATCTCAGATTTCATGGCCTCAAGCCATTTCATGGAATCTAGGCTCATCATCGCTTCCTCATAGTTCGTAGGTTCGTCATGGTCAAGTAACATGACCTCCAAAATAGGATTACCGTACCATTCTGGTGCGATCGTACTCCGGTTGAGCTACAAGGTGTTGGGGAACGTAGTAATTTCAAAAATTTTCCTACGCACACGCAAGATCATGGTGATGCATAGCAACGAGAGGGGAGAGTGTGATCTATGTACCCTTGTAGATCGACAACGAAAGCGTTTGGTTGATGTAGTCGTACGTCTCCACGGCTCGACCGATCAAGCACCGAAACTACGGCACCTCCGAGTTCTAGCACACGTTCAGCTCGATGACGATCCCCGGACTCCGATCCAGCAAAGTGTCGGGGAAGAGTTCTGTCAGCACGACGGCGTGGTGACGATCTTGATGCACTACCGTCGCAGGGCTTCGCCTAAGCACCGCTACAATATTATCGAGGACTATGGTGGAAGGGGGCACCGCACACGGCTAAGAATATGATCACGTGGATCAACTTGTGTGTCAAGGGGTGCCCCCTGCCCCTGTATATAAAGGATCAAGGGGAGGAGGCCGGCCGGCCCTCTATGGCGCGCCAAGGAGGAGTCCTCCTCCTAGTAGGAGTAGGACTCCTACTAGGAGGGGGAAAGAAGTGGGGAGGGAGAGGGAAAGGGGGGCACCGCCCCCCTCTCCTAGTCCAATTCGGACCAGGGGGGAGGAGGCGCGCGGCCCACCTTTGGCTGCCCCTCTCTCTCTCCACTAAGGCCCATTATGGCCCATTACTTCTCCCGGGGGGGTTCCGGTAACCCTCCGGCTCTCCGGTTTTCTCCGAAATCACCCGGAACACTTCCGGTGTCCGAATATAGCCGTCCAATATATCAATCTTTATGTCTCGCCATTTCGAGACTCCTCGTCATGTCCGTGATCACATCCGGGACTTCCGAACTAACTTCGGTACATCAAAACTCATAAACTCATAATATAACTGTCATCGAAACCTTAAGCGTGCGGACCCTACGGGTTCGAGAACAATGTAGACATGACCGAGACACGTCTCCGGTCAATAACCAATAGCGGAACCTGGATGCTCATATTGGCTCCTACATATTCTACGAAGATCTTTATCGGTCAGACCGCATAACAACATACGTTGTTCCCTTTGTCATCGGTATGTTACTTGCCCGAGATTCGATCGTCGGTATCTCAATACCTAGTTCAATCTCGTTACCGGCAAGTCTCTTTACTCGTTCGTAATACATCATCTCAAACTAACTCATTAGTTGCAATGCTTGCAAGGCTTATGTGATGTGCATTACCGAGAGGGCCCAGAGATACCTCTCCGACAATCGGAGTGACAAATCCTAATCTCGAAATACGCCAACCCAACATGTACCTTTGGAGACACCTGTAGAGCACCTTTATAATCACCCAGTTACGTTGTGACGTTTGGTAGCACACAAAGTGTTCCTCCGGCAAACGGGAGTTGCATAATCTCATAGTCATAGGAACATGTATAAGTCATGAAGAAAGCAATAGCAACATACTAAACGATCGGGTGCTAAGCTAATGGAATGGGTCATGTCAATCAGATCATTCACATAATGATGTGATCCCGTTAATCAAATAACAACTCTTTTTCATGGTTAGGAAACATAACCATCTTTGATTAACGAGCTAGTCAAGTAGAGGCATACTAGTGACAATCTGTTTGTCTATGTATTCACACATGTATTATGTTTCCGATTAATACAATTCTAGCATGAATAATAAACATTTATCATGATATAAGGAAATAAATAATAACTTTATTATTGCCTCTAGGGCATATTTCCTTCAGTCTCCCACTTGCACTAGAGTCAATAATCTAGATTACACAGTAATGATTCTAACACCCATGGAGCCTTGGTGCTGATCATGTTTTGCTCGTGGAAGAGGCTTAGTCAACGGGTCTGCAACATTCAGATCCGTATGTATCTTGCAAATCTCTATGTCTCCCACCTGGACTAGATCCCGGATGGAATTGAAGCGTCTCTTGATGTGCTTGGTTCTCTTGTGAAATCTGGATTCTTTGCCAAGGCAATTGCACCAGTATTGTCACAAAAGATTTTCATTGGACCCGATGCACTAGGTATGACACCTAGATCGGATATGAACTCCTTCATCCAGACTCCTTCATTTTGCTGCTTCCGAAGCAGCTATGTACTCCGCTTCACATGTAGATCCCGCTACAACGCTTTGTTTAGAACTGCACCAACTGACAGCTCCACCGTTTAATGTAAACACGTATCCGGTTTGCGATTTAGAATCGTCCGGATCAGTGTCAAAGCTTGCATCAACGTAACCTTTTACGATGAGCTCTTTGTCACCTCCATATATGAGAAACATATCCTTAGTCCTTTTTAGGTATTTCAAGATGTTCTTGACCGCTGTCCAGTGATCCACTCCTGGATCACTTTGGTACCTCCCCACTAGACTTATAGCAAGGCACACATCAGGTCTGGTACACAGCATTGCATACATGATAGAGCCTATGGCTGAAGCATAGGGAACATCTTTCATTTTCTCTTTATCTTCTGCAGTGGTCGGGCATTGAGTCTTGCTCAACTTCACACCTTGTAACACAGGCAAGAACCCTTTCTTTGCTTGATCCATTTTGAACTTCTTCAAAAACTTTGTCAAGGTATGTGCTTTGTGGAAGTCCAATTAAGCGTCTTGATCTATCTCTATAGATCTTAATGCCTAATATGTAAGCAGCTTCACCGAGGTCTTTCATTGAAAAACTCTTATTCAAGTATCCCTTTATGCTATCCAGAAATTCTATATCATTTCCAATTAGTAATATGTCATCCACATATAATATCAGAAATGCTACAGAGCTCCCACTCACTTTCTTGTAAATACAGGCTTCTCCAAAAGTCTGTATAAAACCAAATGCTTTGATCACACTATCAAAGCGTTTATTCCAACTCCGAGAGGCTTGCACCAGTCCATAAATGGATCGCTGGAGCTTGCACACTTTGTTAGCTCCCTTTGGATCGACAAAACCTTCTGGTTGCATCATATACAACTCTTCTTCTAGAAATCCATTCAGGAATGCAGTTTTGACATCCATCTACCAAATTTCATAATCATAAAATGCGGCAATTGCTAACATGATTCGGACAGACTTAAGCATCGCTACGGGTGATAAGGTCTCATCATAGTCAATTCCTTGAACTTGCCGAAAACCTTTTGCGACAAGTCGAGCTTTGTAGACAGTAATATTACCGTCAGCGTCAGTCTTCTTCTTGAAGATCCATTTATTCTCAATTGCTTGCCGATCATCGGGCAAGTCAACCAAAGTCCATACTTTGTTCTCATACATGGATCCCATCTCAGATTTCATGGCTTCAAGCCATTTTGCGGAATCTGGGCTCACCATCACTTCTTCATAGTTTGTAGGTTCATCATGATCTAGTAGCATGACTTCCAGAACAGGATTACCATACCACTCTGGCGCGGATCTACGAGGTTCAGTAGTATCTTGTTTTGAAGTTTCATGATCATCATCATTAGCTTCCTCACTGACTGGTGTAGGTGTCACTGAAACAGTTTTCTGTGATGCACTACTTTCCAATAAGGGAGCAGGTACAGTTACCTCGTCAAGTTCTACTTTGCTCCCACTCACTTCTTTCGAGAGAAACTCCTTCTCCAGAAAGTTTCCGAACTTAGCAACAAAAGTCTTGCCTTCGGATCTGTGATAGAAGGTGTATCCAATAGTCTCCTTTGGATATCCTATGAAGACACACTTCTCTGATTTGGGTTCGAGCTTATCAGGTTGAAGCTTTTTCACATAAGCATCACAGCCCCAAACTTTCAGAAACGACAACTTTGGTTTCTTGCCAAACCATAGTTCATAAGGCGTCGTCTCAACGGATTTTGATGGTGCCCTATTTAACGTGAATGCGGCCGTCTCCAAAGCATAACCCCAAAACGATAGCGGTAAATCAGTAAGAGACATCATAGATCGCACCATATCTAGTAAAGTACGATTACGACGTTCGGACACACCATTGCACTGTGGTGTTCTGGGTGGCGTGAGTTGCGAAACTATTCCACATTGTTTCAAATGTACACCAAACTCGTAACTCAAATATTCTCCTCCACGATCAGATCGTAGAAACTTTATTTTCTTGTTACGATGATTTTCAACTTCACTCTAAAATTCTTTGAACTTTTCAAATGTTTCAGACTTATGTTTCATTAATTAGATATACCCGTATCTGCTTAAGTCATCTGTGAAGGTGAGAAAATAACGATATCCGCCACGAGCCTCAATATTCATCGGACCACATACATCTGTATGTATGATTTCCAACAAATCTATTGCTCTCTCCATAGTACCGGAGAACGGTGTTTTAGTCATCTTGCCCATGAGGCACGGTTCGCAAGTACCAAGTGATTCATAAACAAGTGGTTCCAAAAGTCCATCAGTATGGAGTTTCTTCATGCGCTTTACACTGATATGACCTAAACGGCAGTGCCACAAATAAGTTGCACTATCATTATCAACTCTGCATCTTTTGGCTTCAACACTATGAATATGTGTGTCACTACTATCGAGATTCAACAAAAATAGACCACTCTTTAAGGGTGCATGACCATAAAAGATATTACTCATATAAATAGAATAACCATTATTCTCAGATTTAAATGAATAACCGTCTCGCATCAAACAAGATCCAGATATAATGTTCATGCTTAACGCTGGCACCAAATAACAATTATTTAGGTCTAATATTAATCCCGAAGGTAGATGTAGAGGTAGCGTGCCGACTGCGATCACATCGACTTTGGAACCGTTTCCCACGCGCATCGTCACCTCGTCCTTAGCCAATCTTCGCTTAATCCGTAGTCCTTGTTTCGAGTTGCAAATATTAGCAACAGAACCAGTATCAAATACCCAGGTGCTACTGCGAGCATTAGTAAGGTACACATCAATAACATGTATATCACATATAACTTTGTTCACCTTGCCATCCTTCTTATCTGCCAAATACTTGGGGCAGTTCCGCTTCCAGTGACCAGTCTGCTTGCAGTAGAAGGACTCAGTTTCATGCTTAGGTCCAGGTTTGGGTTTCTTCTCTTGAACAGCAACTTGCTTGCCGTTCTTTTTGAAGTTCCCCTTCTTCTTCCCTTTGCCCTTTTTCTTGAAAATAGTGGTCTTGTTGACCATCAACACTTGATGCTCCTTCTTGATTTCTACCGCCGCAGCTTTCAGCATTGCGAAGAGCTCGGGAATAGTCTTATTCATCCCTTGCATATTATAGTTCATCACGAAGCTCTTGTAGCTTGGTGGCAGTGATTGGAGAATTTTGTCAATGACGCAATCATCTGGAAGATTAACTCCCAATTGAATCAAGTGATTATTATACCAATACATTTTGAGTATATGCTCACTGACAGAACTGTTCTCCTCCATCTTGCAGCTATAGAACTTATTGGAGACTTCATATCTCTCAATCCGGGCATTTGCTTGAAATATTAACTTCAACTCCTGAAACATCTCATATGCTCCATGACGTTCAAAACATCGTTGAAGTCCCGATTCTAAGCCATAAAGCATGGCACACTAAACTATCGAGTAGTCATCAGCTTCGCTCTGCCAGACGTTCATAACATCTGGTGTTGCTCCAGCAGCAGGCCTGGCACCCAGCGGTGCTTCCAGGATGTAATTCTTCTGTGCAACAATGAGGATAATCCTCAAGTTATGGACCCAGTCCGTGTAATTGCTACCATCATCTTTCAACTTTGCTTTCTCAAGGAACACATTAAAATTCAACGGAACAACATCACGAGCCATCTATCTACAATCAAGCATAAACAAGCAAGATACTATCAGGTACTAAGTTTCATGATAAATTTAGGTTCAATTAATTTACTTAAAGAACTCCCACTTAGATAGACATCCCTCTAATCCTCTAAGTGATTACGTGATCCAAATCAACTAAACCATGTCCGATCATCACGTGAGATGGAGTAGTTTCATTGGTGAACATCACTATGTTGATCATATCTACTATATGATTCACGCTCGACCTTTCGGTCTCCGTGTTCTGAGGCCATATCTGTATATGCTTGGCTCGTCAAGTATAACCTGAGTATTCCGCGTGTGCAACTGTTTTGCACCCGTTGTATTTGAACGTAGAGCCTATCACACCCGATCATCACGTGGTGTCTCGGCACGAAGAACTTTCGCAACGGTGAATACTCAGGGAGAACACTTCTTGATAATTAGTGAGAGATCATCTTATAATGCTATCGTCAATCAAAGCAAGATAAGATGCATAAAAGATAAACATCACATGCAATCAATATAAGTGATATGATATGGCCATCATCATCTTGTGCTTGTGATCTCCATCTTCAAAGCACCGTCGTGATCACCATCGTCACTGGCGCGACACCTTGATCTCCATCGTAGCATCATTGTCGTCTCGCCAATCTTATGCTTCCACGACTATCGCTACCGCTTAGTGATAAAGTAAAGCATTACAACGCAATTGCATTGCATACAATAAAGCGACAACCATATGGCTCCTGCCAGTTGCCGGTAACTTGGTTACAAAACATGATCATCTCATACAATAAAATTTAGCATCATGTCTTGACCATATCACATCACAACATGCCCTGCAAAAACAAGTTAGACGTCCTCTACTTTGTTGTTGCAAGTTTTACGTGGCTGCTACGGGCTTAAGCAAGAACCAATCTTACCTACGCATCAAAACCACAACGATAGTTTGTCAAGTTGGTGCTGTTTTAACCTTCGCAAGGACCGGGCGTAGCCACACTCGGTTCAACTAAAGTTGGAGAAACTGTCACCCGCAAGCCACCTATGTGCAAAGCACGTTGGGAGAACCGGTCTCGCGTAAGCGTACGCGTAATGTCGGTCCGGGCCGCTTCGTCCAACAATACCACCGAACCAAAGTATGACATGCTGGTAAGCAGTATGACTTATATCGCCCACAACTCACTTGTGTTCTACTCGTGCATATAACATCAACATATAAAACCTAGGCTCGGATGCCACTGTTGGGGAACGTATTAATTTCAAAAAATTTCCTACGCACACGCAAGATCATGGTGATGCATAGCAACAAGAGGGGAGAGTGTGATCTACGTACCCTTGTAGATCGACAACGGAAGCGTTTGGTTGATGTAGTCGTACGTCTCCACGGCTCGACCGATCAAGCACCGAAACTACGGCACCTCCGAGTTCTAGCACACGTTCAGCTCGATGACGATCCCCAGACTCCGATCCATCAAAGTGTCGGGGAAGAGTTCCATCAGCATGACGGCGTGGTGATGATCTTGATGCACTACCGTCGCAGGGCTTCGCCTAAGCACCGCTACAATATTATCGAGGACTATGGTGGAAGGGGGCACCGCACACGGCTAAGAATATGATCACGTGGATCAACTTGTGTGTCAAGGGGTGCCCCCTGCCCCCGTATATAAAGGATCAAGGGGAGGAGGCCGGCCGGCCCTCTATGGCGCGCCAAGGAGGAGTCCTCCTCCTAGTAGGAGTAGGACTCCTACTAGGAGGGGGAAAGAAGTGGGGAGGGAGAGGGAAAGGGGGGCGCCGCCCCCCTCTCCTAGTCCAATTTGGACCAGGGGGCAGGAGGCGCGCGGCCCACCTTTGGCTGCCCCTCTCTCTCCACTAAGGCCCATATGGCCCATTACTTCTCCCGGGGGGTTCCGGTAACCCTCCGGCTCTCCGGTTTTCTCCGAAATCACCCGGAACACTTCCGGTGTCCGAATAAAGCCGTCCAATATATCAATCTTTATGTCTTGACCATTTCGAGACTCCTCGTCATGTCCGTGATCACATACGGGTTCAAGAACAATGTAGACATGACCGAGACATGTCTCCGGTCAATAACCAATAGCGGCACCTAGATGCTCATATTGGCTCCTACATATTCTACGAAGATCTTTATCGGTCAGGCCGCATAACAACATACGTTGTTCCCTTTGTCATCGTTATGTTACTTGCCCGAGATTCGATCGTCGGTATCTCAATACCTAGTTTAATCTCGTTACCGGCAAGTCTCTTTACTCGTTCCGTAATACATCATCTCGCAACTAACTCATTAGTTTCAATGCTTGCAAGGCTTATGTGATGTGCATTACCGAGAGGGCCCAGCGATACCTCTCCGACAATCGGAGTGACAAATCCTAATCTCGAAATACGCCAACCCAACATGTACCTTTGGAGACACCTGTAGAGAACCTTTATAATCACCCATTTACGTTGTGACGTTTGGTAGCACACAAAGTGTTCCTCCGGCAAACGGGAGTTGCATAATCTCATAGTCATAGGAACATGTATAAGTCATGAAGAAAGCAATAGCAACATACTAAACGATCGGGTGCTAAGCTAATGGAATGGGTCATGTCAATCAGATCATTCACCTAATGATGTGATCCCATTAATCAAATAACAACTCCTTGTTCATGGTTAGGAAACATAACCATCTTTGATTAACGAGCTAGTCAAGTAGAGGCATACTAGTGACACTCTGTTTGTCTATGTATTCACACATGTATTATGTTTTCAGTTAATAAAATTCTAGCATGAATAATAAACATTTATCATGATATAAGGAAATAAATAATAACTTTATTATTGCCTCTAGGGCATATTTCCTTCACAAGGTTCGGTAGTAACTTGATCTGAAGTTTCATGATCATCATCATCAGCTTCCTCACTAATTGGTGTAGGGATCACTGGAACTGATTTTTGTGATGAACTACTTTCCAATTTGGGAGAAGATACAATTACCTCATCAAGTTCTACTTTCCTCCCACTCACTTCTTTCGAGAGAAACTCCTTCTCTAGAAAGGATCCATTCTTAGCAACGAATATCTTGCCTTTGGATCTGTGATAGAAGGTGTACCCAACAGTTTCCTTTGGGTATCCTATGAAGACACATTTATCCGATTTGGGTTCGAGCTTATCAGGTTGAAGCTTTTTCACATAAGCATCGCAGCCCTAAACTTTAAGAAATGACAGCTCAGGTTTCTTGCTAAACCATAGTTCATATGGTGTCATCTCAACGGATTTAACGTGAATGCAGTTGTCTCTCAAGCATAACCCCAAAACGATAGCGGTAAGTCGGTAAGAGACATCATAGATCGCACCATATCTAATAAAGTATGGTTATGACGTTCGGACACACCATTACGCTGTGGTGTTCCAGGTGGCGTGAGTTGTGAAACTATTCCACATTGTTTCAAATGAAGACCAAACTCATAACTCAAATATTCACCACCACGATCAGATCGTAGAAACTTTATTTTCTTGTTACAACAATGATTTTCTACTTCACTCTGAAATTCTTTGAACTTTTCAAATGTTTCCGACTTATGTTTCATTAAGTAGATATACCCATATCTGCTCAAATCATTTGTGAAGGTTAGAAAATATGTTACCCACCGCGAGCCTCAATACTCATTGGACCGCATACATCAGTATGTATTATTTCCAACAAGTCAGTTGCTCGCTCCATTGTTCCGGAGAACAGAGTCTTAGTCATCTTGCCCATGAGGCATGGTTCACAAGCATCAAGTGATTCCAAAAGCCCATCAGTATGGAGTTTCTTCATGCGCTTTACATCAATATGACCTAAACGGTGGTGCCACAAATAAGTTGCACTATCATTATTTACTTTGCATCTTTTGGCTTCAGTATTATGAATATGTGTATCACTACAATCGAGATTCAACAAAAATATACCAATCATCAAGGTTGCATGACCATAAAAGGTATTACTCATGTAAATAGAACAACCATTATTCTCTGATTTAAATGAATAACCATCTCGCATCAAACAAGATCCAGATATAATATTCATGCTCAACGCTGGCACCAAATAACAATTATTTAGGTCTAAAACTAATCCCGATGGTAGATGTAGAGGTAGCGTGCCGATGGTGATCACATCGACTTTGGAACCATTTCCCATGCGCATCATCACCTCGTCCTTAACCAATCTTTGTTTAATCCGTAGCCCATGTTTTGAGTTGCAAATATGAGCAACAGAACGAGTATCAAATACCTAGGTGTACTACAAGCATTAGTAAGGTACACATCAATAACATTTATATCAAATATACCTTTCAATTTGCCATCCTTCTTATCCGCCAAATACTTGGGGCAGTTTCGCTTCCAGTGACCAATCCCTTTGCAGTAGAAGCACTCAGTTTCAGGCTTAGGTCCAGACATGGGCTTCTTCCCTTGAGAAGCAACTTGTTTGCTATTCTTCTTGAAGTCCCCCTTCTTCCCTTTGCCCTTTTTATTGAAACTGGTGGTCTTGTTAACCATCAACACTTGATGCTCCTTCTTGATTTCTACCTCCACAGTCTTTAGCATTGCGAAGAGCTCGGGAATTGTCTTTTACATCCCTTGCATATTACAGTTCATCATGAAGTCTTTATAGCTTGGTGGCAAGGATTGAAGAACTCTGTCAATGACACTATCATCAGGAAGATTAACTCCCAGCTGAGTCAAGTGGTTATGGTACCCAGACATTCTGAGTATGTGTTCATTGACAGAACTATTCTCCTCCATCTTGCAGCTATAGAACTTGTTGGAGACTTCATATCTCTCAACTCGGGCATTTTCTTGAAATATTAACTTCAACTCCTGGAACATCTCGTATGCTCCATGACGTTCAAAACGTCTTTGAAGTCCCAATTCTAAGCCGTAAAGCATGGCACCCTGAACTATCGAGTAGTCATCAGCTTTGCTTTGCCAGACGTTCATAACGTCTAGAGTTGCTCCTGCAGCGAGTCTTGCACCTAGCGGTGCTTCCAGGACGTAATTCTTCTATGCAGCAATGAGGATAATCTTCAAGTTATGGACCCAGTCTGTGTAGTTGCTACCATCATCTTTCAACTTAGCTTTTTCTAGGAATGTATTAAAATTCAAGGGAACGGTAGCACGGGTCATTGATCTACAACAACATAGATATGCAAAAACTATAGGTACTAAGTTCATGATAAATTAAAGTTCAATTAATCATATTACTAAAGAACTCCCACTTAGATAGACATCCCTCGAGTCATCTAAATGATCACGTGATCATATCAACTAAACCATGTCTGATCATCACGTGAGATGCAGTAGTTTTCAATGGTGAACATCACTATGTTGATCATATCTACTATATGATTCACGTTCGACCTTTCGGTCTCAGTGTTCCGAGGCCATATCTGCATATGCTAGGCTCATCAAGTTTAACCCGAGTATTCTGCACGTGCAAAACTGGCTTACACCCATTGTATGTGAACGTAGAGCTTATCACACCCGATCATCACGTGGTGTCTCGGCACGACGAACTGTAGCAACAGTGCATACTCAGGGAGAACACTTGTACCTTGAAATTTAGTGAGGGATCATCTTATAATGCTACCGCCGTACTAAGCAAAATAAGATGCATAAAGGATAACACATGCAATCAAAATATGTGACATGATATGGCATCATCATCTTGTGTCTTTGATCTCCATCTCCAAAGCACCGTCATGATCTCCATCATCACCGTGTTGACACGTTGATCTTCATTGTAGCGTCGTTGTCGTCTCATCAACTATTGCTTCTACGACTATCGCTACCGCTTAGTGATAAAGTAAAGCAATTACATGGCGATTGCATTTCATACAATAAAGCGACAACCATAAGGCTCCTGCCATTTGCCGATAACTTTTACAAAACATGATCATCTCATACAACAATTTATATCTCATCACGTCTTGACCATATCACATCACAACATGCCATGCAAAAACAAGTTAGACGTCCTCTACTTTGTTGTTGCAAGTTTTACGTGGATGTTACGGGCTTCTAGCAAGAACTGTTCTTACCTACGCATAAAAACCACAACGATTTTTCATCAAGTGTGTTGTTTTAACCTTCAACAAGGACCGGCCGTAGTCAAACTCGATTCAACTGAAGTTGGAGAAAGAGACACCTGCCAGCCACCTGTGTGCAAAGCACATCGGTAGAACCAGTCTCATGAACATGGTCATGTAATGTCGGTCCGGGCCGCTTCATCCAACAATACCGTGAATCAAAGTAAGACGTTGGTGGTAAGGAGTATGACTATTATCGCCCACAACTCTTTTTGTTCTACTTGTGCATATCATCTACGCATAGACCTGACTCGGATGCCACTGTTGGGGAACGTAGCATACAATTTCAAAAAATTTCCAACAATCACGCAAGATCTATCTAGGAGATGCATAGCAACGAGAGGGGAGAGTGTGTCCACATACCCTCGTAGACCGAAAGCGGAAGCATTATGTTAACGCGGTTGATGTAGTCGAACGTCTTCACGATCCAACCGATCCAAGTGCCGAACGTATGGTACCTCCGTGTTCAGCACACGTTCAGCTCGATGACGTCCGTCGAGCTCTTGATCCAGTAGAGGGTCGAGGGAGAGTTCTGATAGCAAGACGGCATGGTGACGGTGATGGTGATGTGATCCATTCAGGGCTTCGCCTAAGCACTACGACAATATGACCGGAGGAGTAAACTTTGGTGGGGAGCACCGCACACGGCTAAGAAACAACTTCTATGCCTTTGGGGTGCCCCTGCCCACGTATATAAAGGAGGGGGAGGAGGAGGCCGGCCCAAGGGGGGGGACCAAGAGTGGGGAGTCCTACTAGGACTACGTTCCTAGTAGGATTTGGCCCCCCTTTCCTTCCAACGGAGAGGGGGAAAGGGGAAAGGAGGGACAAGGAAAGGTAAGAGGGGGGCCGCACCCCCTCTTGTCTAATTCGGATTGGGCAAGGGGGGCACGCGCCACCTCCTGCGGGCTGCCTCCTCTCCTCCACTATGGCCCATTAGGCCCATTAACTTTCCTGGGGGTTCTGGTAGCCTCCCGATACTCCGAAAAATCCCCGAACCTTACGGGAACCATTCCGGTGTCCGTATATAACCTTCCAATATATCAATCATTACCTCTCGACCATTTCGAGACTTCTCGTCATGTCCGTGATCTCATCCGAGTTTCTGAACAAACTTTGGTCACCAAAACACATAACTCATAATACAAATCATCATTGAATGTTAAGTGTGCGGACCCTATGGGTTCGAGAACTATGTAGACATGACCGAGACACATCTCCGGTCAATAACCAATAACGGAACCTGGATGCTCATTTTGGTTCCTACATATTCTACGAAGATCTTTATCGGTCAAACCGCATAACAATATACGTCATTCCCTTTCTCATTGGCATGTTACTTGCCCGAGATTCGATCGTCAATATCCTCATACCTAGTTCAATCTCATTACCGACAATTCTCTTTACTCGTTTCGTAATGCATCATCGCGCAACTAACTCATTAGTCACATTTCTTGCAAGGCTTATAGTGATGTGCATTACCAATAGGGCCCAGAGATACCTCTCTGATACTCGGAGTGTCAAATCCTAATCTCGATCTATGCCAACTCAACAAACACCATCGGAGACACCTGTAGAGCATCTTTATAATCACCCAGTTACATTGTGACGTTTGATAGCACACAAGGTGTTCCTTCAGTATTCGAGGAGTTGCACAATCTCATAGTCATAGGAATATGTATAAGTCATGAAGAAAGCAATAGAAATAAAACTAAATGATCATAATGCTAAGCTAACATATGGGTCTTGTCCAACACATCATGCTCTAATGATGTGATCCCGTCCATCAAATGACAACACATGTCTATGGTCAGGAAACTTAACCATCTTTGATTAATGAGTTAGTCAAGCAGAGGCATACTAGGGACACTCTGTTTGTCTATGTATTCACACATGTACTAAGTTACCGGTTAATACAATTACAGCATGAATAATAAACATTTATCATGATATAAGGAAATATAAATAACAACTTTATTATTGCCTCTAGGGCATATTTCCTTCAGTGCATTCATAGCCCTTGTCTTCGCGGCTTCAGCCCTGTGGAGAATCCAACCTCAATGGCACTGATACGTCTGCAATGTATCTATAATTTTTGATTGTTACATGCTATTATAGTATCAACCTTGGATGTTTTAAATGCAATTATATATCAATTTTTGGGACTAACCTATTAACTCAATGCTAAAGTGCGAGTTGCTATTTTGTGCCTATTTTTGGTTTTCCAGGAAATCAGTACCAAAACCAGTCCAAATGCTACGAAACTTTTTGATGATTTTTTTCTGGACGTATGAGACACTAGAAGCTTCGGGAGGAAGTCAGAAGGCGAAGTAGGTGGCCACGAGTCACCAAGGCGTGCCCTGGTGCCTCATGGGCCCCTCGTTGCTCTGTTTGACCTAATTCTGCCTCTATAAATTCTATTAAATCAGGAAACCAACAGAGGTCCAGCCAAAACACTTTTTCCACCACCGCAAGCTTCTATTCACACGAGATCCCAGCTGGAGGCCTTTTCCGCTACTCTGCCGGGGGGATCAATCACGGAGGGCTTCTACATCAACCTTGCTGCCCCTCCGATGATGTGTGATTAGTTTACTACAGACCTAAGAGTCCATAGCTAGTAGCTAGATGGTTTCTTCTCTCTCTTTGATCTTCAATACAATGTTCTCCTCTATGTTCTTGGAGATCTATTCGATGTAATTCTTTTTGCGGTGCATTTGTTAGGATCCAACGAATTGTGGGTTTATGATCAGATTATCCAAAAATATTATTTGAGTCTTCTCTAAACTCTTTTATGCATGATTGTTATAGCTTTGTATTTATCTCCGATCTATCCATTTGGTTTGGCCAACTATATTGATTTATCTTGCAATAGGAGAGGTGCTTTGTGATGGGTTCGATCTTGCGGTGCTCAATCCCAGTTACAGAAGGGGGCATGGCACGTATTTGTATCATTTCCATTAAGGATAAAATGATGGGGTTTATTCATATTGATTGGATTTACTTTGTCTACATCATGTCATCTTGCTTAAGGCGTTACTCTGTTCTTTATGAACTTAATACTCTAGATTCATGCTGGATAGCGATCGATGTGTGGAGTAATAGTAGTAGATGCCGGAAGGAGTCGATCTACTTGTCTTGGATGTGATGCCTATATACATGATTATTGCCTTGGATATCGTCATTATTTTTCTCTTTTCTGTCGATTGCCCAACAGTAATTTGTTTACCCATCGTATGCCATGTTCAAGAGAGAATTCTCTAGTGAATACTATGTCCCCTGGGTCTATATTTATCATATATTAAAATCCAAAAATACCTTGCTACAATTTTATTTAATTTATTTTATGTTGTGTTTTTATCTATCTATCACTACGAGATTTGATCCTTGCAATTAACCGCCAAGGGATTGACAACCCCTTGTTTGCATTGGGTGCAAGTATTTGTTATTTTTTGTGCACGTATTGCTAACGAGGTGTTGCATGGTTCTCATACTAGATTGATAACCTTGGTTCTTAACTGAGGTAAATAGTTATCTCCATTGTACTACATCATCCTCCCCTCTTCGTGGAAATCCGAACGCATCCCACAACTAGGAGGAAGAATTTCTGGCGCTGTTGCCGGGGAGGATTCACGTCAAGATAGCCTCCCGTTAAATTGCCAATTTTTGGCGCTGCTGCCGGGGAGACATCATCAACATCTATCAAGTACAATCGCATAAACTTTCATCTCCTTTCATTTACTTTAGTTTGCCATTCGCCTCTTGTTTTCATATCCCCTACTTATAAAACGTTTTTACAAAAACAAAAAAATATTTTTCATTTTACTTTTTGCTTGTGTGCTTGTTTGCTTGCTTTGGCGCGATGTCTCAAGAAAATACTAAGTTGTGTGATTTTTCCAATACTAATAATTATTATTTTATGAGTACCCCGATTGCTCCTCCCGCCACTAGTGTGGAGTCTTGTGATATTAGTGCCGCTTTGCTAAATCTTGTTATGAAAGAACACTTTTCTGGTTACCACTAGGTAAATCTTGTTATGAAAGAACAATTTTCTGGTAGTACTAATGAAGATGTTGCATCCCATCTTAATACTTTTGAGGATTTGTGTGATATGCAAATGAAAAAAATATGTGGATAATGATATTGTCAAATTAAAATTATTTTCATTCTCACTACGAGATCGTGCTAAAACTTGGTTTTCATCCTTGCCATGAAATAGTATTGATTCTTGGGTTAAGTGTAAGGATGCTTTTATTGCCAAGTATTTTCCTCCCAGGAAAATTATTTCTCTTAGAAACCAAATTATGACTTTTAAACAACTTGAGCATGAACATGTTGCCCAATCCTGGGAGGGGATGAAATTAATGATAAGAAATTTCCCTACTCATGACTTAAGTTTATGGATGATCATACAATTTTTTATGCGGGATTGAACTTTGTTTCTGGAAATCTTTTAGATTCTGCTAAGGGTGGTACCTTTATGGAAATCACATAAGGAGAAGCTACCAAATTTCTTGATAATATTATGGTAAATTATTCACAATGGCATATTGAAAGAACTCCTACTAGTAAAAAACTGAAATCTATTGAAGAAATTAGTACTTTGAGTGATAAAGTAGATGCGCTTATGAAAATGGTCGCTAGTAAAGAGTGCTCATATTGATCCTAATGGTGTGCCATTGTCTACTTTGGTTGAGAAAAATAATGATCCCGTAGATGTGAATTTTGTCCCACGAAACACTTTCAATAGAATGCTTATAGAGGTAATTTTAATCCTAGGTCGTTTCCTGGAAATTCTTCTAATAATTATGGCAATTACATCGACCAAGGAGTTGGAAGGGGTTCCTACAACCAGTGGGCTCTGATACCAACTTGTGATGCCCCCGACTTAATCGTGCACTAATCATACACGCAAATGGTCATGATCAAGATCAGAGACTCACGGGAAGATATCACAACACGACTCTAGACAAAAATTCAAACAAAGAAACAATATATTACAAGCGAGGGTCGTAAGACCTGATATTACATCAAGAGTTAGTCCTGTCTACAAACAATTACAAAGGTGCCTTAAGAATGCAAAAAAAACAACGACCCTAAATCGGAAAGGCGCATGCCTCCTGCCTGGGAACTCCAAACTACTCCTGGTCGTATATCTCCACGTAGTAGCCAAGCTCGGGATCCTCTAGTTTCTGGGCTCCATCATCTGATCGCAACATCCGGGAAGAAGAAGAGATGTAGCAAAGCAACCTTGAGTACTCATCCAAAGTACTCCCAAGACTTACATCAAAACTATGCTAAGTATGCATCGGTGTCAAAGGAATGGGGCTATATCTTTGGACTAAACGACAGAAATGCTAGAATAGAGGGGAAAGCCTATCCTAGGAAAGACTAATCATCTGCGGCCATCATCTTGCGCAGTAGAAGAGAGGACCTTCTATATAATACTTAGCAACATGTTTATATCAACAATGCTCAGAGATCCTTCCTTGACTACCCTGCAAGAAAGTGACCCTAAAGCAGAAGATCATTAAGTTTCAATATACCCCCTCTGTCCGAAAATACTTGTCATCAAAATGGATAAAAAGAGATGCATCTAGAACTAAAATACATCTAGATACACCCCCTTTTATCCATTTTGATGACAAGTATTTCCTGACAGAGGAAGTAGTAACCAATTCTAGTTGTAGTAGATCAGGATACAACTCCAAGTGTCCTGTTACTATGGACATCACTATTCGAATAGATTACTTCCCCACAGGGTTGCACCAACTTACTCAACATGCTCGATTAACTCCGGCC
Organism: Triticum urartu; assembly: GCF_003073215.2. Classification (NCBI taxonomy): domain Eukaryota; kingdom Viridiplantae; phylum Streptophyta; class Magnoliopsida; order Poales; family Poaceae; genus Triticum; species Triticum urartu. The sequence goes on along the minus strand of NC_053023.1, from coordinate 424,905,552 downwards.
AGACACACTTTTCCTGGTCATGCCCGACCTTGGCTAATCGACCTGCCGTAGTCCTACCTAGGCTCAACAGAGAAGCCAACACGTCGGTCCAAACCCTAAGCACTCGGGGGTCCAGGCACATCGCCCTTTGCACTCCTGCATGTTGCATACTGATACGTCTCTGTCATATATAATTTCCAAACACTTCTGCTCGTGTTTTGGACTCTAATTTGCATGATTTGAATGAAACTAACCCGGATTGACGCTGTTTTCTGCAGAACTACCATGGTGTTGTTCTTTGTGAAAAAAATAAAAGTTCTCGGAATTGGACGAAACTTTTTGGAGAATTGTTTTGGAATAAAAGAAAAATATTGGAGCAAAGACCCACTAGAGGGGGCCCCCTGCTGCCCACTAGGCACCAGGGTACACCACCCCCTCTAGCGCACCCTGGTGGATAGTGGGCCCCATGAGGCTCCGCTGACCCTAATCTGGATACTATAAATTCCTATTTCCCAAGAAAAAAATAAAAGAGGAAGTTTCATCGCATTTTACGATACGGAGTCACCGCCGCCTCTTGTTCTTCATCGGGACCAGATCTGGAGTCCGTTCGGGGCTCCGGAGAGGGGGGTTTTCTTTCTTCGTCATCATCAACCATCCTCCATCACCAATTTCATTATATCCACCACCCAGAGTGAGTAATTTCTTCGTAGGCTTGCTGGACAGTGATGGGTTGGATGAGATTCATCATGTAATCGAGTTAGTTTTGTTAGGGCTTGATCCCTAGTATCTACTATGTTGTAAGATTGATGTTGCTATGACTTTGCTATGCTTAATGCTTGTCACTAGGGCCTGAGTGCCATGATTTCAGATCTGAACCGTTTATGTTTGCACCAATATATTTGTGTTGTTGATCCGATCTTGCAAGTTATATGCACCTATTATGTGTTATGATCCACATACCCCAAGGTGAAAATAATTGGGATTCCTTCTGGTGATTACCGTAGTTTGAGGAGTTCATGTATTCACTATGTGTTAATGCTTTGTTCCGGTTCTATATTAAAAGGAGGCTTAATATCCCTTAGTTTCCTTATGGACCCTGCTACCACGGGAGTGTAGGGCAAAAGATGTCATGCAAGTTCTTTTCCATAAGCACATATGACTATTTACGGAATACATGCCTACATTACATTGATGAATTGGAGCTAGTTCTGTGTCGCCCTAGGTTATGACTGGTACATGATAAATATTATCCAACATTATCACCGATCCAATGCCTATGAGTTTTACACATATTGTTCTTGCTAAGTTACTACTGTTGCTGCTACTGTCACAATTACAAAACTACTTCTACTAGTGTTACCGTTACCGTTACTATTATTGCTACTACTATCAGTGTATCATACAACTGTGCTACAGATCACTCTACTGTAGATATTTAGTCTCCAGGTGTGGTTGAATTGATAACTCTACTGCTAATACTTACAAGTATTCTTTGGCTCCCCTTGTGTCGAATTAATAAATTTGGGTTGAATACTGTACCCTCAAAAACTGTTGTGATTCCCTATACTTTTGGGTTATCAAGACATTTTTCTGGCGTCATGGCTGGGGAGCATATCTATATTTGTTGAGTCACTTTGGATATATATATATTGATCGCTATGAAGAATCTTAAGGATGATAGAACCAAGATCGTTCCCTCTAAGATGAGGGGAGGTAAGGAACTTTTATCTAGCTCTGCACTTGATTCACCTTTTGCTTTGAGTAAGCTTGCAACACCACCACTGCTATTAATTCTGATACGTCACAAGTAATTGATGATGCTACTTCTGCTATGAATGATGCTAGTACTTTGCTTGATAAGAGTGTACCACTAGGTGAATTTCTTGATGAACAACTAGGGGCAACAATATTATACCATATCTTAGCATCACCCTTTAACGAGAAAGCAAATACTTAAGGACATAGTAGTAGCAAATTTTTTCCTCATGAGCAAATAGGGTGGCTATATCATTTAATTTAGTAATATGTGCCACAACAGTTTCAGTTTCATAGCCATGGAAAGGATCAGATTCAACCAAAGTAATTAACTATGGGTCGACAGAGAATTCATAATCCTTATCAGTAATCAAGATAGGTGAAGTAGCAAACTTATGATCATATTTCATTCTAGCATTCAAAGGTTTTTCTTTCAACTTGTGTAGTAATTTCTTAAGATCTTCTCTATCCTTACCAACAAGAAAGTCCCTACCTACGTCTCCATCCATAACATAACCCTCGGGTATCTTAGGCAATACATATTTAGGAGAGCTAGGTCTAATAGGTGTTTCATAATTTTCAGTTTCGATAACTTCATTAGTTTAGTAATCTCATAAGTTTCAGCATTCTCAATTTCTTTAGCTCTAGCAAGTTGTTCATCAAGAAATTCACCTAGTGGTACACTCTTATCAAGCAAAGTACTAGCATCATTCATAGTAGAAGTAGCATCATCAATTACTTTGGTTGAATCTGATCCTTTCCATGGCTATGAAAATGAAACTATTGTGGCACATCTTACTAAATTAAATGATATAGCCACCCTATTTGCTCATGAGGAAAATTTTGCTACTACTATGTCCTTAAGTATTTGCTTTCTCGTTAAAGGGTGATGCTAAGATATGGTATAATACTGTTGCCCCTAGTTGTCTATGTAGTCCCTAGGATATGATTTATTACTTCTCTGAAAAATATTTTCCCGCTTATAAGAAACAAGCTGCCTTACAGGATATATTTGACTTTGTGCAAATTGAAGAAGAGAGTCTCCCACAAGCTTGGGGGAGGCTTCTCCAATTACTCAATGCTTTGCCTGATCATCCACTTAAGAAAAATGAAATACTTGTAATCTTCTATATTGGACTAACCGATACTTCTAGGGACTACCTAGATAGTTGTGTTGGTTGTGTCTTCACTTTTCAGGGAATGAGCTACTGAACAAGCTGAGGAACTATTGAATTATATATTGAAGAATGATAATGATTGGACACTTCCTGAACCACCGCCTAAACCCACTTCTAAGAAGAGGAGTATTTTATTTCTCAGTCCTAAAGATATGCAAGAAGCAAAGAAATGTTTGAAAAAAGTATTAAAGATGAAGATGTTAAGAATTTACCACCTATTGAAGCAATACATGTTCCTGACACACCACCACAGGTGGTAGAGGTAAATTCTATTATAAAGTTTGATGAAGGTGACATTCCCTACAATAAATCTCCTAGTCTTATATGAATTTGACAATTACATTATTAAGCAAGATCATTTCAATGCAAATGTTATGAAACAATTGAAACGAAATGTTTACACGATTGATCACTTGAGTGACATGTTGTTTAGAATTGTTAATGATGTCAAAGGTGTTAGTAAGCATGCTTCTATGGTCCAAAATCAGTTAGAACAAGTTGCTAAATCCCAAAGTGAAATGCTCAATGAAATGAATAATAATATGAATGATCATGTTGTTAGAGTAATGACTAGAGGAGGTAAAATGACTCAAGAGCCTCTTTATCCTGAAGGCCACCCTAAAAGAATTGGACAAGACTCTAAAAGAATTAATATTGATACACCTAGTCCTTCTAAAAAGAAAAGAAAAATAAAAATGATAGGACTTTGCATATTTCTAGTGAACCCGACGTAGAAAAACCTTCTGAAGATGATAATGATGTTTCTATTTCTGATGCTAAAACACAATCTGGTAATGAACATTCACCTAGTGATAATGATAATGACAATGATGATGCTCATGAAGATGCTCAACCGAATAATGATAAAGAATTCGACAATGATGTTGAAATAGAACCTGTTGTTGATCTTGATAACCCACCTCCTAAAAATATTATGATAAAAGAGACTTTGTTGCTAGGAAATATGGTAAAGAAAGAGGACCATGAGTCAGAAACCCATGCCCTTTTCCACCTAAAGCATCTAAGAAAAAGGATGAGGAAGAAATTGAACGCTTTGCTGAAATGCTTAGGCCAGTATTTTTGTGTACTCGCTTGACTGATATTTTAAAGATGGCCCCCCTATGCTAAATATATGAAAGACATTGTCACTAATAAAACAAAAATGCCTGAAGCTAAAATCTTCACCATACTTGCAAACTACTCTTTTAAGGATGGAGTACCTAAGAAATTAGGAGATCCAGGAATACCAACTATACCATGCTCCATTAAAAGAAATTATGTCAAAACTGCTTTATGTGATTTAGGAGCTGGTGTTATGGTCATGCCTTTCTCTTTATACAAAATACTTGATTTTAATAAACTCACACCCACTGTACCATCCCAATTTTCAATTTGGATGTTAATCATTAGGTCATCATATGCATCCACGCTCTTTGCATTTTGAATTTGGTTCATTTGGCCATTTTGATCCTAGAGACCTTAAGAAATTCAAGGACCATTTGAGAGAGTTGGAGGTTTTCATAAAATTTCATTTTTGAATTTTCAAAAATTTATAAATTGGATCAAAGTGATTTTATTTGAAATTATTTTTCCAATTATTTCAAAATAAATAAGATAATGAGAGAAGATAATATTACTTCTTCAAAACAGAGGAAATAATGGAAATTTAATTTTGAATAAAAAATATTTTATTCGGTTAAAATAGGAAAACATTACATTTTTCCAACTGCATTTTAGCCCAGAAAAATGTTCACGTGGTCCTAAATATTAGTAGAGGACCGTGAATTTTTTTTGGGATTTTAGGATTTTTATTTTATTTTATTTAGGATTTTTTTTTCCTTTTTGGCGATTTTTTTTTAAAAAAACCCTTCGACCGACTGGGCCGAAGCCCAGCAGGCCCGCACCGCCGTTGCCTTCCCTGCGCCCGAGTCGTGCCCGAGCCGGATTCCGGCGGGAGATCGGGAGCCACCCGCCGTCGCCGCTTGGCCCCTTGGCCAAGTCGGACCCCCCGGGGCCTCTAAATGCACCGCCGCCCCCCTCTCCTTAAGTTGCCGCCCTAGGCCGACGCCGCCGCCTGCCGCATCGCGCCGTTCCCCACCGCCGTAGCCGCCGCCCGCTGCCGCGCCGGAACCACCGTCCCGCCTCGCCAACCACGCCAGAGAACACCGCCATTGCCGCTGGCCGAACCCGCGAGAACCAGTAAAAACCGATCGGTTTTCTACGGGTTTTTCGGTTTTTAGATTAGATCGGTTTTATTTATTTTATTTCGTTAATTAGCGAACGTTCACCCGATTTGCTCTTTTAATGAACGAATTCATTCATTAGTCTCTGTTAGTGGACGCTCCTCCGATAGATTTTCCTTTTTAGTTTAATTTCGGCCAGGGACCTATCCACGAATAGTTTTCTTACCGATTAGTCCCCGATCTTCAAATCTTCACTACTTTTTGCTCGTTTATCCAAATCCAGTGAAACCAATGCAAAATCTTTGTCTTATTCCCCTCTATCCAGATAATCAACTTGAACATTATTTTGGAAATTTAAAATTTGGTTTCAAGCAAATTTGTATTTGAACTTCTTTTGATCGTAGTTTGAGTTTCGTAACTCCGATTCGACTGATTCTTTTTTCAAATCGAAGCTCTTCACTTGAACTTTCTGTTAAGATCTTTTCTTTTGGTTTTACCTTTGCATCTTATGCTTGAGTGATTATGTATTCTATTGTTTGTTCACTATAGAATTTCCGGAGTGCGAGGCTTGCTACTACGAATCACTAGGGTTTTCCGATCGTGAGCAAGGCAAGTAACACTTTGATCGTACTCCCTTTACTACCCAGTTTTTATGCATTAGTTTCGATTCTCAAACATTTCATGAGTAGGATGTGATAACATGTGGGTATTTGGGAAGTAGTTGATGAGGTAGGAACCTATTGTCTTATATTCAAACCCTGGGTGTTACTACGTTATGATTGCATTACTTTGCTATGCTCGTAGAAGTGGACTGGTTTGTGAGATTCATGAAAGATGTGAGAGTTATTTATTACTAAGTGAAATTTAAGGTGGCTACTTTAATACACAACTGGGTGGATTGGTTGTGGGCACCTGGGGAATCCAGTGTTGTCCAAGGAGATCCTGGGTACCCGTGTGATCCTCCTATGGAATGCCACCCAGGCTCAAAGTGATCATAAGATTATTCATGATAGAAACTTCTGTGTGCAGCCACAAGACATTACGGGTTCTCGAATAGTTGTGTAAGTTGTGGGAATCCTTTCCATGATGGGCTAGCAGATGTAGGGGAATTGTAGGTGTACCGACCTATCTATCGGTTAAGGTGACCTCTTCGGAAATACTGTGTCTTGGTCATCCGTTTCTCAAACATCAGGCAGTGCGAGAAATACAATGGAGGAGATCGAGTCTTGTGGGGAAAAGTGCACAAACCTTTGCAGAGTGTATAAACTAATCATGGTTAGCCGTGTCCCCGGTTATGGACGTCTTGAGTATCTGGTACTTGACTTATTAATGTTGATCTCATCACTCTAGCTAATGAATTTGTTGGTTATAATTATTATTTTGGGATTGAGTTGGAGGTACCTTCTCAATAATTTCATTAGACTTGTAGTTAAATAAAATATATTCCTTTGTTGTAGGGAAAAATTAGCTTTATGCAATAGAGCCTCCACTAGCCAAATATGCATGTAGTGATAGCTATTATTTGTTCATTTGCTCTATGGTGTTATCTTGCCAGCACATTCCATGTGCTGACCTACACGGCTGCAACGTATCATGTTGCAGAATTTTCAAACGAAGAGTAAGGTGCTATAGGTCGTTGTCATGCACTCAGTTTTGCCGTGGAGTTGGCTGGACTCATTTATCTTTGAAGCTTTCACATTTATCTTATTTAGATGGCCTTCAACCATATTATTGTAATAAGTACTCTTTTTGATACACTCGATGTAATAAGTGTGTGATTGAACTCTGCAATAAATCCTCGAGTACTGTGTGTGTCAGCAATATAGATCCAGGGATGACACTTAAGCACAAAGACTACGGTTCATTGGGATCGGGTCGCTACAAGATGGTATCAGAGCACACGCTGACTGTAGGACACGGCCACTAGGAAAAGCCACATGATACTCTTCTATACTCATTTCTAACTCTTCTCCATTTCTACTTTATAGATGGCGGACACAAGGAACAAGTTCAATCAACCGGATGACGACACCCCTTTCGAACGACACTTGAAGGAAGTCACTAGGTACCTGAACATTGGCATACCAAACTTCACCGGGACCTACTCCGCCACTTTACCAGAACAGGAGCACTGGATGATTCAAGTCCGTGTTCCAGGAAGGACATTCATGCCAGTTACCGAGCCCATTGAGTTTTCCTTTAATGCCCCAACCTGGAGTTTAGGAAAGAGCATGGCCGCCCACATCATCATTGGACGCATCAGCGAGGTATACAACAAGGATCTTAAGGACACCATCTACCAAATATGTGGACGTCAAGATGAGTAATGGGAGATGATTCACACCAGGAAGGATAGATCCATTGCAGCCTACATACAGGAGTTGACTAGCACATTTGAAGCTACGAGAACTAGATGTGCGTTAACATGATAGAAACGAAGAAGGTGATGACCCGGAACATGGCGCTAGAGGAGGAACTCCAGTCTACACGCGACGGATATGAAGAAGAAATTGTTGTACTACTGGAAAAGAATGAAGACCTGAAGAAGAAGCTAGGAATATTCATGGGGGATCTTGAACCTAGAGTGGACATTCGTTTAGAGGATTACATCATAATAGACAACACAGACTCCAACCATTACAGCGATGATGATTATGAATACGAAGTTGGAACAGATATCATGGATTCTTCCACTGATCAAAATTTCTAGTCGACCACCATATTACCGTATTCTCCCATGTATACAGTAATAGTACATGATATTTTGTAACGGCAGCTTAGATCGATTGTATGAATCTTGTTTGAACTGAGTGGTGTGAAATGAATGTGTTTGTCACATGTGCATATGTGTAGTGAAATCTCTCTTTAGACCTCATTCTATTCTGACCTCACCCCTATAAACCTATCAGATGCCTCCGAGACGTGACCCCGCATTCGCGTTCCCACCGGAGCTCACTCAGTTGATCCAACAGCAGAATGCCTTGATGCAGTTGCTAGTCTAGAACCAAGACAACAACAACAACAACAACAATAACAACAACCCACCGCCACCACCCCCGGTCGACAACTTAGCCCGTTTTCTCTAAGGTTGAATCCGCCAGTGTTCTCTAGTAGCACCAAGCTGATTGTTGCTGATGACTGGCGCCACAAGATTGGAAGGGAGCTGACCACCGCAGGTTGCACAGATGTTGAGAAGGTGCGCTTTGCCGCACATCAACTGGATGGACCCGTAGCCTCATGGTGGGAAAACTACATAGTCACTTTCCCCGTGGCCAATGTCACCTGGAATCAGTTTCAGCAAGCATTCTGCACTGCACATGTCTCAGCTGTAGCTATGAGCATGAAGAAGCGTGAGTTTCGCAACTTACGCTAGGGAAATTGTACTATGGCGCAGTACGTGGAGGAGTTTAGCAAGTTAGCACGCTACGCCCCAGGTGATGTGGCCACAGATGCCGTGAAGCAGGAGAAGTTTATGGAGGGCTGAATGACGAGCTGAGTATGCAGTTGATGGTGGAAACATTCGCCAACTACCCAGATCTGGAAGACAGGGCTCTTATGCTTGAAGGCAAGCATCAGCAGATAGAAAACCGCAAACGAAAGTATGGACAGGGGAAGTACAACTCTGGAGCTCAGTGGAAGCCTCGTTTTACCCCGAACTCGGGAGGACATACCCATCATAACCATGGAGGCCATTCTCACAATGGAGGATTTCACATAACCACAGTGGCCCTAAGAATGGGAATGGAGTAAACAACAGTCGAAGCCGTTCCAACCCGGCAACACCCACCAAGAAGGATTTGAGCCATGTTACCTATTTCAAGTGAGGGAAGACTAGACACTACGCCAATGATTGTTCTGAGTTAAAGAATGGAAATAGCAATGGAAGCTCAGGGAAGAAGCCAAACCTTTCACCAGAGGCAGGTGAACCACATCAACATGGGTGAAGTTGAAGAGCAGCCCGATGCAGTTATCGGTAAGTTTTTGATTAAGTCATTTACAACTATCGTCCTTTTTGACACTGGTGCATCACATTCATACATATCAAGGGGGTTTGTGGATAAGTTTAAGTTGCCCACCGTAGCCCTTAAGACACCTATGTTAGTAAGCTCACCTGGAGCAGAGTATATGGCTAGCAGAGGATGTTTTCAGTTGCCATTGACCATAGGTAGGCATGTTTTCCCCTCAGACCTAATAATTTTGGAGTCACAAGGATTGAATGTGATACTAGGCATGGACTGGCTATAGATGTATGGAGGAAACATCAATTGCGTTAGTAAGTCGATACTTCTCACCACCACGGAGGGAAAAAGGATCAAGTATGTATCTAGGCATGCGCCAAGGAGGACTCAAGTAAATTCACTTTCGGGAGTTGTTCAGGAGGAAGCCAATTGTGAAGGATTATTCCGACGTATTCCCGGAGGAACTACCAGGCATGCCACCAGATCGAGATATAGAATTTTTGATAGAGCTGTTACCAGGCACCAGACCAATATTGAAGAGACCGTATTGAATGCCCGCAAATGATCTGGAGGAGATTAAGAAACAGATTAAGGAGTTATTGGAGAAAGGTTATATTCGACCAAGTTCATGACCGTGGGGAGCCCCAGTGCTCTTAGTTGAGAAGAAGGATGGATCTTTGAGAATGGTTGTTGATTATCATGCACTGAATGAGGTGACGATCAAGAACAAATACCAGCTACCGATGATCAATGACTTGTTTGATCAGCTGCAGGGAGCTAAAGTATTCTCTAAGATTGATCTTCGATCAGGATACCACTAGCTGAAGATCTGAGAACAGGATATACCTAAGACAACTTTTACCACAAGGTACAGGCTATATGAGTACACTGTCATGTCTTTTGGTTTGACTAATGCCCCTGCCTACTTTATGAGTATGATGAATAAGGTTTTCATGGAGTTCTTGGATAAGTTTGTCGTGGTAGTCATTGATGATATATTCGTATACTCAAAGAATGAAGAAGAACACAAAGAACATTTGCATTTGGTTTTCGAGAAGCTCAGGGAACATCAACTATACGCCAAGTTCAGCAAATGTGAGTTTTGCTTGAAGGAAATTGGATTCCTCGGACATTTTATATCTAGAGAAGGTATAGCAGTAGACCCTTCCAAGGTTCACTCTGTCACTAAGTGGCTGGCACCCACCTCAGTTGGAGAGATACACAATTTTCTTGGACTCGTAGGATATTATCGGAGATTCATTGAGAATTTTTCCAAGATTGCGAAGCCCATGATGGAGTTATTGAAGGACACCAAGTTCAAATGGACCGGAGATTGTGAGGCCAGTTTTCAGGAGTTGAAGAAACGTTTCGTTACAACCCCAGTGCTAGTTCTTCCGGTTATATGCAAGGACTTCCAAGTATATTGCGACACTTCTCGCTAGGGACTTGGAGGTGTAGTTATGCAAGACGGAAGAGTTGTTTCATATGCCTCACGCCAGCTTCGACCTCATGAGTTGAATTATGCCACGCATGATTTGGAGTTAGTAGCCGTAGTGCATGCGCTCAAGACCTGGAGACATTTTCTTATTGGAAACTGTTGTGATGTATACATGGATCATAAGAGTTTGAAGTACATCTTCACACAGAAGGAGTTGAATCTCAGGCAAAGGAGATGGTTGGAGCTCATAAAGGATTATGATATGAAGTTGCATTATCATCCAGGAAAGGCCAATGTTTAGCAGACGCTTTGAGCGGCAAGAGTTATGTTAATAGTCTCGTAACCGGAGGATTACCACAAGAGTTAGCCGAAGATCTCAGAGAACTTCGTTTAGAGATAGTTCCGAGAGGTTTTTTTGCAGCGTTGGAAGTTCAATCCACGTTGTTGTGAAAGATCCGAGAAGCCCAGAAGACTGATAAGGAGATTGCGGAGATAAAGGAGAAGATGAGTAAAGGAAAAACCAAAGGTTTTCGTGAGGATGAACATGGAACTTTATGGTTTGAGGATCATATTTATGTGCCCAATGACCCAGAGATCAGGAAGTTAATACTTCAGGAAGCTCATGACTTGCCATACTCGATTCACCCAGGAAACACCAAGATATATTTGGATTTGAAGGAACGTTTCTGGTGGACAGGTATGAAGAAGGATATTGGCGAGTATGTAGCCGTATGTGACATATGTCAGAGAGTTAAGGCAGAACACTAGAAGCCAGCAGGATTACTTAAGCCTATGCCAATACCCGAATGGAAGTGGGATAAACTTGGCATGGATTTCATCACCGGATTACCCAGGACACGATCGGGTTATGATTCCATCTGGGTAGTAGTTGATTGCTTGACCAAAGTGGCTCACTTTATCCCTGTGAAAACCACTTATACGAGCGTGAAGTTGGCCAAGATATATATGACCAGGATCGTATGTCTGCATGGAGTTCCGAGGACCATCGTATCAGATAGAGGAACACAATTTACCTCGAAGTTTTGGAATCAATTGCATCAAACTTTGGGTACCAAGCTAGAGTTCAGTACAGCCTTTCATCTGCAGATTGATGGATAGACCGAGAGAGTCAACCAGATTCTGGAGGACATGCTGAGAGCTTGTGCGCTAGATTATGGATCTAGTTGGGATGATAATTTGCCTTATGCAGAGTTCTCATATAACAACAGTTACCAGGCTAGTTTGAAGATGGCCCCTTTCGAAGCTTTGTATGGAAGGAGGTGCAGGACAACATTCATGTGGGATTAAGTTGGAGACCGTCAGTTGTTCGGACCAGATTTAATCAAAGATCTGAGGAGAAGGTTAAGCTGCTCTGCGATAGATTGAAGGTAGCTCAATCCAGACAGAAAAGTTATGCTGACACTAAATGCAAGGAGGTAGCCTATGAAATCGGAGACAGAGCATATCTCCGTGTGTCACCACTTCGAGGAGTTAAACGTTTTGGAGTCAAAGGAAAGTTACCCCAAGATTTGTAGGACCATACCGAGTTTTGGAACGTATGGGAGAAGTGGCCTACAAGTTGGAGTTACCCGAAGGATTGTCAGGAGTTCATGATGTGTTTCATGTTTCCCAGTTGAAGAAGTGCCATGCAGAGATGGCCGATATTCCTCTGAGAGATACAGTGCCCCTGGAAGCAATTTAGTTGGAGAGTGACCTAACCTACAAGGAGAAACCCGTCAAGATTCTCGAGTTTGCCAGCCAAGTTACACGCAGCAAGGTCCTCAAGTTTTGCAAAGTTCAGTGGAGCCACCATACCGAGGAAGAAGCCACCTGGGAGCGAGAAGAAGACCTACGGAAAGACCACCCACACCTATTTTCTAGCCAACCTGAATCTCGAGGGCGAGATTCATCTTAAGGGGGGTAGGTTTGTAACATCCAAATTTTCAATTTGGATGTTAATCATTAGGTCATCATATGCATCCATGCTCTTTGCATTTTGAATTTGGTTCATTTGGCAATTTTGATCCTAGAGACCTTAAGCAACTCAAGGACCATTGGGAGAGTTGGTGGTTTTCATGAAATTCCATTTTTGAATTTTAAAAAATTGGTAAATTTGATCAAAGTGATTTTTATTTGAATTATTTTTCCAATGATTTCAAAATAAATAAAATAATGAGAGAAGACAATATGACCTCTTCAAAAGAGAGGAAATAATGGAAATTTAATTTTGAATAAAAATATATATTTTATTTGGTTAAATTAGGAAAAAAATTGCATTTTTAAAAACTGCATTTTAGCCCAGAAAAATGTTCACGTGGTCCTAAATATTAGTAGAGGACCGTGAAAATTATTTTTGGGATTTTAGGATTTTTATTTATTTTATTTTGGATTTTTTCCATTTCGGGGAAATTATTTAAAAAAACCCTTCGACCGACTGGGCCGAAGCCTAGTCGGCCCGCACCGCCACCGCCTTCCCTGCGCCCGAGTCACGCCCGAGCCGGACTCCGGCGGGAGACCGAGAGCCGCCCGCCGCTGCCGCTTGGCCATTGGCCAAGTCGGACCCCCCGGGGCCTTTAAATACGCCACCGCCCCCTCTCCTCAAGTCACCGCCCCGCCGCCCCAAGCCGCCACCGGCGCCTGCCGCATCGCGCCGCCGCCGCTTGCGCCCGCGCCGCTCCCCGCGCCACCGCACCACTCCCCGCGGCCATAGCCACCATCCCGCCTCGCTGACCTCGCCGGAGAACGCCGCCGGCCGAAAACGGGAGAACCGGTAAAAGCCGATCGGTTTTCTACGTTTTTTGTTTTTTAGATTAGATCGGTTTTATTTATTTTATTTCGTTACTTAGCGAACGTTCACCCGATTTTCTCTTTGAACTAATGAATTCGTTCGTTAGTCTCTATTAGCGGACGTTCGTCCGATATATTTTTCTTTTTAGTTTAATTTCGGCCAGGGACCTATCCGCGAATAGTTGATTAGTCACCGATCTTCAAATCTTCACTACTTTTTGCTCGTTTATCCAAATCAAGTGAAACCAACGCCAAAATCTTCGTCTTGTTCTCCTCTGTCCAGATAATCAACTTGAACATGATTTTGGAAATTTAAAATTTGGTTTGAAGCAGATTTGAATTCGAACTTCTTTTGATCGTAGTTTGAGTTACGTAACCCTGATTCGACTGATTCTTTTTGCAAATCGAAGCTCTTCACTTGAACTTTCTCTTAAGATCTTTTATTTTGGTTTACCTTTGAATCTTATGCTTGAGTGCTTATGTATGCTATTGTTTGTTCATGATAGAGTTTTCGGAGTGCGAGGCTTGCTACTACGAATCACTATGGTTTTCCAATTGTCGGCAAGGCAAGTAACACTTCGATCATACCACCTTTACTACCCAATTTTTATGTTTTAGTTTCAACCCTCAAACATTGCATGAGTAGGATGTGATAACATGTGGATATTTGGGAAGTAGTTGATGAGGTAGGAACCTATTGTCTTTTGTTCAAACCATGGGTGTTACTATGTTATGATTGCATTACTTTGCTATGCTCGTAGAAGTGGATTGGTTTGTGAGATTCATGAAAGATGTGAGAGTTATTTATAACTAAGTGAAATTTAAGGTGGCTACTTTAATACACAACTGGGTGGATTGGTTGTGGGCACCTGGGGAATCCAGTGTTGTCCAAGGAGATCCCAGGGTACCCGTGTGATCCTCGTATGGAATGCCACCCAGGCTCAAAGGGATCATAAGATTTTTCATGATAGAAACTTCCGTGTGCAGCCAAAAGCCATTATGGGCTTTGGTATAGTTGAGTAAGTTGTGGGAATCCTTTCCATGATGGGCTAGCAGATGTAGGGGAATGGTAGGTGTACCAGCCTATCTATCGGTTAAGGTAACCTCTTCGGAAAGACTGTGTCTCAGTCATCCGTTTCTTAAACATCATGCAGTGCGAGAAATACAACGGAGGAGATCAAGTCTTGTGGGGAAAAGTGTGCAAACCTCTGCAGAGTGTATAAACTAATCACGGTCAGTCGTGTCCCTGGTTATTGATATCTTGAGTATCTGGTACTTGAATTATTATGTTGATCTCATCACTCTACTTAATGAATTTGTTGGGTTATAATTATTATTTTGGGATTGAGTTGGGGGTACCTTCTCAATAATTTAATCAAACTTGTAGTTAAATAAAATATATTCCTTTGTTGTAGGGAAAAATAGCTTTATGCAAATGATAACCGTAGAGCCTCCACCAGCCAAATATGCATGTAGTGATAGCTGTTATTTGTTCACTTGCTCTATCATGTTATCTTGCCAGCACATTCCATGTGCTGACCTACAGGGTGCAACGTATCATGTTGCAGAATTTTTAGATGAAGAGTAAGGTGCGATAGGTCGTTGTCATGCACTCAGTTTTGCCGTGGAGTTGGATGGACTCATTTATCTTCGAAGCTTCCGCAATTATCTTATTTAGATGGCCTTCAGCCATATTATTGTAATAAGTACTCTTTTTGAGACACTCGATGTAATAAGTGTGTGATTGAACTCTGCAATAAATCCTCGAGTACTGTGTATGTCAGCAATACCGATCCAGGGATGGCACTTAAGCACAGAGACTACGGTCCATTGGGATCGGGTCTCTACACCCACTGAAATATCATTGCAAATGGCTAACAAATCAACTTTCATACCTATCGATGTCTGTGAGGATGTGCGAGTTGTGGTTGCAAATGTTACTATCTTGACAGGCTTTGTTATACTTGATATGCCCGAGGACGACACATGTAGATTATCCTTGGTAGACCCTTTTTGAATACTGCAGCGACCGTTATTGATTGCAACAAAATCAAGGTGACTTTTCATATCAATAGCATTGCGCATACGGTGCACTTTATGAAGAAACCATTTCAAGTGAATGGTACTAATGTTATCGAAAAGACTCTGACAATCACTATTGGAAGTTTTCAAGTTCCTCTTCCTACTGTCAAAAAGAAATATGAAACACTTATTGTTGGGGAGATGCATATCCCCATTTAGCTAACTTAATGTTTTATGAAGATTCTTCGTGTTCATGCTAACCGAAAATAGTTGTTAATAAAACTTGATCAACCTTACCAATGGATTATTTTCAAGAGGCATGTGGTAGATGAATTTAGTAGGCACAAGCTTCTATACTCACTTTATATTTCCTGTTATTTTTTGTTAAATACAATAAAATGCCATGAATACCATGTTTTCTCAATTATCTGTGCAATAAAAAAGTGCCCAAAAATAAAGTGCTCAAAATGACCTAAAACTTTAACACGATTTTTTTTCTGAATATTTGAGAATTTCTGGCACTGAAAACACCACAGGGGTGCCCCAGGTGTCCACTAGGCACCAGGGCCCGCCCTAGTGAATAATGGCCCCCACGAGGACCCCCTCACTTACTCTCTGAGCTCACATCGTCACTCACCTCTAGAAAAAAAATCGTTGTAGCTATCTATCTCTCTCTCTCTCGTGTTCTTGCCCTCAAACCTGAGATTTTCTATCTCTTTGCTCGGAGCTCCGTTTCCAAAACTATTTTGGAGGATTGCTACTTGGTATTTGACTCCTCCATTGTTCCAATTAGTTTTTTATTTAGTGGTTTATATTTTGAGTAATTAACTACTCTTGGTGCTACTAAAAATGAGCTTGCATGTTGAATTCTTTGAGTTCTAGTAGTTTGAATGCTTAATATAGTCACTAGATATCCATTTGAGTAGTTGCTATTAGTTTTGTGAAGTTTTATTGATATTTTTTTGTGGCCCAAATATTTTAGAAATTGTTCACAGATAAAATAAAGCTCTTTAGGAGGAGTTCTTCAAGGAGAAGGTCCTCGGAGGCATCGTCGAGTGATAGCTCTATAGGACAAACTTATGTTGAACCTGGGGCAAGCTCGGTATGGGATACTGACACCAAATCGTGCCTATGGCCATGTGACAATTTCATTATAGGTGGAGGTATTAAAGAAGAATTTGATTAGTACATTCATAACACTGAGCTTGCTCCTAGATAACCCACAAGTATAGGGGATCACAATAGTTTTCGAGGGTAGAGTATTCAATCCCAATTTATTGATTTGACACAAGGGGAGCCAAAGAATATTCGCTAGTATTAGTAGTTGAGTTGTCAATTCAACCACACCTGAAAGACTTAATATCTGCAGTAAAGTATTTACTAGCAAAGTGGTATGGCAGTAACGGTAACTGTGGCAATAGTAACAGTAACAGTTTTGTAGTGATTGTAATAGCAGCACAGCGAAAGTAACTTAGCAAAGATCAATATGTGAAAAGTTCGTAGGAATTGGTTCAGAAATGATAATTGTGTTGGATAATATTCATCATGTAGCAGTTATAACCTAGGGTGACATAGAACTAACTCCAATTCATCAATATAATGTAGGAATGTATTCCGTATATAGTCATACATGCTTATGGAAAAGAACTTGCATGGCATCTTTTGTCATACCCTCCTGTGGAAGTGGGGTCCATAAGGAAACCAAGGGATATTAAGGCCTCCTTTTAATAGAGAACCGGAACAAAGCATTAGCACTTCGTGAATACATAACTTCTCAAACTACGGTAATCACTGGAAAGAATCCCAATTATTGTCACCTTGGGGTATGCGGATCATAACTCATAATAGGTGTCCACAACTTGCAAGATAGGATCAGGAAAACAAATTTATTCATAGAAACATAATAGGTTCAGATCTGAAATCATGACACTCGGGCCCTAGTGACAAGCATTAGGCATAGCAAAGTCATAACAACATCAATCTCAGAACATAGTGGATACTAGGGATCAAGCCCTAACAAAACTAACTCAATTACATGATAAATCTCATCCAACCCATCACCGTCCAGCAAGCCTACGAACGAATTACTCACTCCCGGCGGCGAGCATCATGGAATTGGCGATGGAAGAAGGTCGATGATAAAGATGGTGATCGATTCCACCCTCCGGAGCCCCGACGGACTCCAGATCAGCCCTCCCGATGAAGAACAGGAGGTGGCGGCAGCTCCATATCATAAAACGCGATGAATCCCTCTCTTTGATCCCCCCCATGAATTGGTATATGTGGAGTTGGAGTTAGGGTTGCCGGAGCTCCAGGGGCCCCACAAGCCGGGGAGGCACGTATCTTTTCCCACTAGTATCTTTTATATATATTCTAAAAATATTCTCCATAAATTTTCAGGTCAATCCGAGAACTTTGATTTCTGCACAAAAAAAAACACCATGGCAATTCTGCTGAAAATAGCGTCAGTCTAGGTTAGTTCCATTCAAATCATCCAAATTAGAGGCCAAAACAAGGGCAAAAGAGTTTGGAAAAGTAGATACAATGGAGACGTATCAACTCCCCCAATCTTGACCCATTGCTTTTCCTCAAGCGATTCAATTGACAAACGGAAAGTGACAAAGAAAAAACTTTTAAAAACTTTGTTTGATCTTGTTGTTGCAAATATATCTAACCAATGTTCTGGTTTTTAGCAAAGATTATGAACTAATCATATTCGTGATAACATTTAGGTCTCATATTTACTCATATCAATAGCATAACAAACTAGCGAGTAATAATAAGTTATCTCGGATGACAACACTTTTTCAAAACAATCAGGATGTAATATGGCAAAATGGTATCTCACTAGCCCTTTCTGAGACCGCAAAACATAAATGCAGAGCACCCCAGAAGATCAAGTACTGACTGGACATTGTAACTCATGGCAAAAGAGATATAGTCACATTCATACTCAACATCAACTAAAAACAAAGCATATGAATGACAATGGTGCTCTCTAGCTGGTACTTTAATAAGAAGATGATGACTCAACAATAAAAGTAAATAGATAGGCCCTTCATAGAGGGAAGTAGGGATTTGTAGAGGTGCGAGAGCTCGAAGCTTTCAAAACAAAGATGAATATAATTTTGAGAGGCATGCTTTCATTGTCAACAAAACAACTGAGAGATCTCACTGTCTTCCATGCTAGACACATTATAGGCGGTTCCCAAACAGAATGGTAAAGTTTTACTCCCCTAGTGAAGCAAGCAAGGAATTCAACGCAATCAGATTTACGAGGTTCAGTATAAATGCCCCATTGCGGAATTTTGCCTGCATCATTAAATTCTTCAAGGTCCATGCGAAATGATTTATCATAGAGATCAAATAAAACATAATGTGTATTGCGATGGAATAAATACTCAAATCTCCGCAAAAAAGAAGTAGTAAGGTTATAATATTGCAAGCACTTCTCTAACAAGAAGTCCATCAGATCGGCATTGCGCATGTACATATCAAATTCTTCCTTGAAACCTGCGAGAGTCATGAAGTGATTAGACTGCCATTTGCAAGGTCGCACTGGAGCTTATCGCGGTGATTCAATGGTCGGCTCACGTATCGTTGGCCTTGGGGATTTCTTCTTCGAGAACCACCTTGGAACACCTTCCTAAACATTCTCTTCCTCTGAAAAATTTCTGAAATTTTTAGTGACTCGAAATAGAAGTGAACAAAACTTAACAAAGTTGATAGCTACTACTCCCACAAGTGCCTAGAGGCTATATCATGCAACAAAACTACCTTGAACCATATAAATTTGACATGCGAGCTCAAAAACATGGTCACCAGAGCAGCAAAAATTGCAATATATAAATCACTAGAATAAAAACTAATTGGACCATTGGAGGAGTCACAAACCAAAGAACAATCTCCCAAAATAGTTTCAGAAATGAAGCTCCATGCAAGGAGATCGAAAATGGCAACAAGGTGAGCAAGAACACGGATTTGAGCAAGGGTGTGATTTTTTCTGGAGGAAGAAGATGTGGATGGGTGGTTGGAATAAGTGAGGGGGCCTACATGGGCCCCACAAGCCTACATGGTGCGCCTAGGGGGTGGGCGCGCCCCTTGTGGCTCACAGGTGCACCCCCTTGGGTGTGTTCAGTGCCAAATATTTTCAAACATTCTAGAAAAAATCATATAAAATTTTCAGGGCATTCGGAGAACTTTTATTTCTTGGTCATTTTTATTGCACAGATAATTCAGAAAACAGAAAAATAACATCATTTCTACTTTATTAATTCTCAATAACAGAAAGTAAAGAGTGGGTACGTAAAGTTGTGTTTACTAAATTCATCCATCACATGCCCATCAAAAGGAATCCATAAATAAGGTTAATCAAGTATTATTAACAAACTTCTTCCGAATGACATGAAACCGGAGAATCTTAATATAGCACTAGGTTACCTCAACGGGGATATTGTAACGCCCACGATGCGGATATATCTCCCACGTGTCGAAGCACGACTTAGAGGCATAACCGCATTGTAAGCAATGTCGCAAGTGAGGGAATCTTCACACAACCCATGTAATACATATGGGAAAGAGAGTACATAGTTGGCTTACAATCGCCACTTCACACAAATCATACATATCATTACATTCATCCAGATACAAACAAGGTCCGACTACGGAACCAAAATAAAAGAAGACTACCCCAAAAGCTACACAGATCCCCGATCGCCCCGACTGGGCTCCACTACTGATCAACTGGAAACGGAAACAACAAACGAACACAATCTTCATCAAGCTCCTCCTTGAGCTCGGTTGCGTCACCTGCACGGTATCATCGGCACCTGCAAACTGGTTTTGGAAGTAATCTGTGAGTCACGGGGACTCAGCAATATCTCACCCTCGCGATCAAGACTATTTAAGCTTATGGGTAGGGAAAAGGTATGAGGTGGAGCTGTAGCAAGCGACTAGCATATTTGGTGGCTAACATACGCAAATGCGAGCGAGAAGAGAAGGCAAAGGCGCGATCGATGAACTATGATCAAGAAGTGATCCTAGAACAACCTACATTCAAGCATAACTCCAACACCGTGTTCACTTCCCGAACACCACCGGAAAGAGACCATCACGGCTACACACGCAGTTGATGCATTTTAATTAAGATAAGTTTCAGGTTTTCTACAAGCAGACATTAACAAATTCCCATCTTCCCATAACCGCGGGCACGACTTTCAAAAGTTCAAATCCCTGCAGGGGTGTACCAACTTAGCCCATCACAAGCTCTCACGGTCAACGAAGGATATTCCTTCTCCCAGGAAGACCCGATCAGGCTCGGAATCCTGGTTACAAGACATTTCGACAATGGTAAAACAAGACCAGCAAAGCCACCCAGATGTGCCGGCAAATCCCGATAGGAGCTGCACATATCTCGTTCTCTGGGCACACCGGATGAGCAAGACGCCGGGTAGGCCAGCCCAGAGTTGCCCCTGGTAGCTCCGGACATCGCTCAGTTGGACCAACACTTAGAGAAGCACTAGCCCGGGGGAAGGGGGGGTTAAATAAAGATGACCCTTGAGCCGGCCGACCCATGGGAAAGAAAAGGCTAGGTGGCAAATGGTAAAACCAATGTTGGGCCTTGCTGGAGGACTTTTATTCAAGGCGAACTGTCAAGGGGTTCCCATTATAACCCAACCGTGTAAGGAAGACAAAATCAAGGAACATAACACCGATATGATGGAAACTAGGGCGGCAAGAGTGGAACAAAACACCAGGCATAAGGCCGAGCCTTCCACCCTTTACTAAGTATATAGATGCATTAATTAAATAAGAGATATTGTGATATCCCAACAAAATATCCATGTTCCAAACATGGAAGAAGCTCCAATCTTCACCTGCAACTAATAACGCTATAAGAGGGGCTGAGCAAAGTGGTAACATAGCCAAACAATAGTTTGCTAGGACAAGGTGGGTTAGAGGTTTGATATGGCAATATGGGAGGCATGATAATGCAAGTGGTAGGTATCGCAGCATAGGCATAGAAAAAGAGCGAGCATCTAGCAAGCAAAGATAGAAGTGATTTCAAGGGTATGGTCATCTTGCCTGAGATCCCGCAAGGAAGAAGAATGAGTCCATGAAGAAGACAAACGGATGTAGTCGAACGGATCCTCACAAACGCGACGTTAACAGAACTGACCCGAAGAAGCAACACCAGAAAGAACCAAACAACATGGTAAACAACCATCACATAAGCATCGCATGATGCACAACCAATTATGATGCATGTCCAGTTTAAATATGCATGGCATGTTAAAGTGCAACAACCAAAACTACAAATTAAGTGGAGCTCAATATGCAACGGGTTGCATATTGACGGAACACCACAACAATTATTTAGTTCTCTCTCGGTTATGTACTCACCAATATTAAATGTTGTTAAGCATGTCAAGAGATGATACATAACAAAGCTATACCATCTAAACAATTTAAATGGGGCCGGGTATAATAAACAACAAACCCGGTAAATCCCCATATGCATTAGTAATTTAATGCAAACAACAATTTTAACCAATCTTGAAGTTGTTATCATGATGCGGCTGACATGTGCAAGTTTATGCAACTTTTAAGGAAAAGTAGACATGACAATATATGAGGCATTTGTCGCTATGGCGGAAGGAAAAGGGGTGCCACGGCGGTGAAACAGAAATGTTACCATGGCAACATTCCGGTGATCCAGCAACTCAAATGAGATGCTAGTGCAAAGGAACAAGTATGGGTGCGCGAAACGTGCAAGAGTGGCGGTGAGTGATCCCGGATACCGGGTGTCCCATGAGACGACGGTAACAAGGCAAAAGAGGGGCAACGTGCATCGACAATTCGAGCACGGAGCAAGCACGAGCATCTCATACATCACACATGCATTA
Source organism: Triticum urartu (assembly GCF_003073215.2). Taxonomy (NCBI): domain Eukaryota; kingdom Viridiplantae; phylum Streptophyta; class Magnoliopsida; order Poales; family Poaceae; genus Triticum; species Triticum urartu. The sequence goes on along the minus strand of NC_053023.1, from coordinate 424,883,346 downwards.
GTTCACGGGCGGTCGTCTCGGCGGTTATACCTTTCGAAGCATGCATTATCGGAACGGATCAAGTTCAAAGCGGAGAAGGGGAAGTAGACGTTCTCGGGACTTTCGAAGTGGAATTAGTCGTTATCTCATGCTCTACGGTCGACGGTAGAGGTTCTCGCGATCTTGGTGATGGTAGTGGTACATGTTTATCGGTAGTCGAACATGACGATCCGGAGAGGGTACTTGGCAACATGCACGTCGTCGGTAGTTGTACACAATCGTTGTCGGACTTGATGGGTTCGAGGTCTCCGGACGTAGTGGTACATGTTCGTTTTTCCGAGAGGTACATGGCATTCTTCGGTCATAGGTACTTGACGTTTTTCTACCCGGGTCTTCGGCGATGGTTGTTGTACACATGACGTTGGGGTACTTGTCGGTCTGGTCTTGACAGAGTAGATGTACACGTTGTCAGGGCTTGTTGCAACACCCGGTGTAGTCGTACACGTACGGAGCGGAACTTGGCGGTAGTGGTACTTGGTGCAAATCCACGGAGACGTTCTTGGCAAGCAACGAGCAGTGACGCGGTCGATAGCAGCTTCGCTGGAACAGGGGAACGATGGAGACGCAGGAGCGGCGGGCCTCCAGCGTGGCAGGGATCTTAGGTGGCTGCAACTGGATGGGTTCGAGCACTGCTGCGGGGAGCTCCTCTCCCATATGGCGCGTCACGCGAGGCTGAGGCCACCGAAAGGAGGAGGTCAGGCGCTTGGAGCTCCTGTAGGCGGCAACGACGAGAGGCGGTGGCGTCGCAGGCCGGCGGGCACTTGAGGGCACGGGGCGGTGCAGGGCTCCTGCGACAGGAGATGAACGGCGCGGCTCGAGCTTGAAGGGGAACGAGGCAGCGAGGGAAGAGGCCTTGGAGGTCGGGTGTGGGGCTCTTGTGGTGCCATGGCTGCACGAGCAGCCGAAGGAGGCGTCGGCGTGGGAGGAGAAGCAGGGCACGGCGCCATGGCGGAAGCAGCAGCGAGGGGATCGGGCGCTGCGCGACAAGGAACATGAGGAGGCGATGGGGATCGGGCACTGGTACGAGGGGCTCCTCCCCTGTGGCAGCGCTGGATGGAGGGGATCGAGGGAGAGAAAGGTGCTGCGAGGTAGAGAGATGGCATCGAGGGGATATGGCGGCGCTGCGGGAACGAGAGGGAGATGAGTGCGGTGCAGGAGCTAGGCTTCGGGCCATCTAGGGTTATGAGGGAGTGGGCTAGGGAGGCCGGCCAGCGTGGGAGGAAGTAGAGAGGGAGGAGATGCACCTAGGGACCTTAGCTGGACCTTGGGCCGACAGGCCTGAGGCAGCAGCTAGGCTGACTCTCTCTCTCTCTCACTCTAAAGAACAAAAGAAGAAAAAAACAAAAAAGAGATATGAAAGAAAAAGAAAGAGAGGTTAGGGGAAAAAGTTGGACATGTGGATAATTTTCACGGACTCGTAAAAATGTACACGGCCCACGAAAATAGGAGAGGCAAGATTGCAAGGATTTAATTCAAAGTCATTTGAATTTAATTCAAATGGTTTGAACAAGGGCTAGGAAATGGAGGTGTCCAAAAATGTTCGGATTTTTGGTAGAGCTCCGAAATATGATGAAAGAAATATATGGCCATGTTGGAGACCGAGAATTAAGATAACAAAGGCATTGGGATATTTTGCAAGTGTGTTTGCGGTAAATCCAAACGAATCGAATATTTTTATTTAGCTCCCTAATATTGGGAGGATATGTTATAAAGAGAATCACCATGTGAATTCCCTCGATTTAAATGGACCAAAGATACATGCAATTTATTTAGTTGAGTTGCAAAAGATTTATGAGATGATGGCATGATGACATGATGCAACGAACCAAACAAATCACACGACGAAACCAGGAAACCCTGGAAGGCATCTGAAGCTCCGGTCTTGGGGCGTCACAATACTCCACCACTACAAGAGGATCTCGTCCCGAGATCTAGGATGGCACCGGAGGGAAACGGAAAAGGAAGAGAAGAGGTAAAACTAATTGCTTCTTTGACAAATGAGTGAAACCAAAGAACCTTGCGAGGTTGAACAAATTTAAAGAAGAAAACAATGAATATGGACGAAGTTGAAAACACTCCGTTAGAAAAGAGGAACAAGGAAGAACAAATTTGGACAGCACTCCGGTTGAAAAATGATATGAAACTTGATAAGATGAAAAGAACTTGAACAGAGGGCACAACACTCTGGTTAAATGGATAAGCATGAAAAGAACATGATCCTCACAACTCGAGAATATGAGAGAAAAGCGAAACATCACAATGCCTCCGTTAGAAGAAAAAAAATAGATCATTGAAAGGATGGAGAAGAAAAGGTCAACTAATGCCACAAATGAGCTTGAAAAAGGCATCCTTAGGATAAGGGTCGAACGGAGTTGTTGGAAAAACAACAACGAAAAGAGTAAGCTTGTTGTGGGCTTATGGAAGACATCTCAAAATTATGAGGTGAAATTCTGCCACAAACGGAAACAATGGATTGGATTGATATCAACAAGGAGACGGGAAACTTATTCCACCGGGAGGATAAATGAAGAACTTCGGTCATTTATAAGCACCATAAATAGCAACAATCCTTAGGGAAAGCTGTAGGTGAAATATAACCCAAGATAACTCCAACAAAGAGATTGATGGATTGAGAAGAGCTCATGCTAGAAGAGATTGATGGGTTTAACTATCTCATTCTTAACAACAAGTGAATCATGAAACATGAACTCAAATTATCAAGAATGACATAATACCATCTCCAAAGATACGGTAGAAAGGATTGCACTTCGAAATGCGAGATGAAGAAATGCTTGAGCTCCTTAGAAAAGAATCTCAATGAACACTTGGAGAAGGAATTATTTCCTTGATGAACCATCATGTAGAACATCCATGAAGAACTCCGGTAACAAAAAGGATGATGAAGACGAAAGGAAAAAAGAAGTTGAAAATACAAGGTGAAGCCTTGCAATGATTTAAATGGAGCTTCGCGACAATATAAAGTGGAAACTTGGAACTCTGGAAAAGAAAGATGAGCAAAAGAAACCAAGAATTTTTCAATGAACCTCCGGAATAAGGAATTAATCACTTGGATGAATAAGAATAAGAACTATGTTATGCTTGTCCTTCATAAATTAAATTGATGATAAACAATGGATTTGGCACACTACTTATTCCCGTTGCAAAGGATTGAAGGGAGATATAGCATAAACTTGAGAAAGGTCTTCCACGAACCACCGGTGGGATTGGAAAGAACGAATGAATTGATATGATAAACAAGGAAGAGAAATCTTGAACGAACCACCGTAAGAATTGAAAATGAACAATGAAAAATATAAAGAAACACTGGGAAGAATTATCAAATGAACGAAGGTGCTTGAGGGAATTTAGATCCATGAGAACGAAGAGATCATGACCTGATTAGTGAAAACTTGAATGATGCACCGGTAAGATTTGGAGGACGATAACTGAAAGCTGGGAATGAATAACCCGAAATGATGGCCTTCAGAGATTCAGAATGAAAAGAATCTTGAATCGTTCTGGATAGGTGAAAAGAATTCTCACAGCCGAAAACAATTATGAGAGGAAGGCAACAAGCTAGAATCACTAATCTTTGGGAGAACGGATAAGATTTGGAGGAAAACTCTACTTCGGTCTGCAAATCTGAGAATGTTGATGAGAAACACGACCATGAATTGTTGAGATACTCCGGGAGAATGAATATTGGAAAGGTTGAACCGACGAAGAGAAGAATTTGAAAGATCTTGGAGAAACCATCTGACTGATGATAACTCATTCTTACGTCAAACTTGGAAAAGAATTTCGGAAGCTTCGAGAAAATTAGAAGAGTCAGGTAAGATCCTGGAAAAAAAGACCTGTGGGTTAGGGCCCACTCAAACGATACACCGTTGAAGGATTGCTTGAAAAGAGAGATTGCACCGGTTGAATTAAATGGCTTGAATGAGATAACAATCTCGAAATAGGTTGAACTGATCTTGAATGAAAAGACGAGCCTTCTGAGATATCTTCAACACTTAGGAAACAAATGAATAGTGAGAGGTGAATGATTAAGAGGTGCACCAGCATAAGAAAACATTTGAAACGAGGAAAATATATGATCGACAAAGCTTGAATTGGATCCACCGGAGAAGATAAAAGAAACGAAGAATGATGAACTCGAAGCTCCGTTAGTATCTTCATGAGAATCACCGGGTAAGAACATGAAGGAAAAGAATGGAGAGACTTCCATCGATAAAATGGATAGTTGATTAAGAAATATGGGTCCTCGAAGAAAAAGGGTGGGAGGGTGGGAAAAACAAAGACAACTTGGAGATGGATGAAACCAACACCATTGAGGAGAACTAATAATTGATCTTGCGAATGTTGAAGTGATTGGATCCACTTGAAGAGAGACACACCGGTTGAAAAAGAATTAACATGACAATCTCGATGATACAAAAGGATTAGTATTCCCATAGGAATATGAGAACACCACTTAGGAAAGGTATGGAATCTACATTTGACTTTGAAGCAACTCGAGTACCACAACTCAAAACAAAACAAAGGATTAGCTTGCGAAATAAGCCGGAACAAACATATGATAGAGATTTCGTCCGAAGTTTCCGTGGTGGGCCTACACGGGCTCGATCGTACAACACCATCATATACAAGGCAGTGCACATGACATACGAAGCGTCCCCGAGTCAGCATAGCCAAGGACTCTTTAAGACACAACGAGACCACTATAAAACCAACCATGGATAGGCGGACCACTAGACGTCGAACCCCAATCTCATATCATACATCTGTCGAAAAGATATCCTAAGAGCTACATGAATTCCCACTTATAAACTCCCGAAACTTTCCTGTTATGCAATCAGGTGTTGGGGATACAGGGGAAGCATAATATCTCACCCAAAACTAGCAAATCCTACATCCAGCTGTATCCATCCTTCAACACATAACCAAGAAACCTTCGGAAATCGTTTACCTCAACCTTCGAAAAGCATCCGTTATACAAGTTATGACAATACTCCCGAACTCCCGCCCAAGTACTGGGTGGCATCGAGGTTATCTCACCAACAACTGCATAAAAGAGATTTTTGATGTCGGGAAACTCAGGTATTCCAGAACTGCAACGATAAAATTGTGACGACAACACCTCGGAGCTCAACTCCTCGGGACACTGCCACAACCCCTAAATGTCAGGAGGCACCAAGAACAATGTTCTTGTCACAAAACCATCAGAACGATTCCAAGATACCCGCGTGATCCTAAAATTTTTAGTGAAATTTGAGAAGAGAAGAGTCAAAACTCTACGTCAGGATGCCGCACCAGAGCGACGACGGGACTGAGGAGTAAAAAGAATCCTACTCTCCGATATATATAATCCTAAAAGACTCAAAACATTTTTCTAGACTCAACAACGCCAGCGATTCGATCAAGCAGGGGGCTCCTAAGTCGGGGAAGGCTCTGATTACCAACTTGTAATGCCCACGATGCGGATATATCTCCCACGTGTCGAAGTATGACTTAGAGGCATAACCGCATTGTAAGCAATGTCGCAAGTGAGGTAATCTTCACACAACCCATGTAATACATAAGGGAAAGAGGGTACATAGTTGGCTTACAATCGCCACTTCACACAAAGCATACATATCATTACATTCATCCAGATACAAACAAGGTCCGACTACGGAACCAAAATAAAAGAAGACTACCCCAGAAGCTACACAGATCCCCGATCACCCCGACTGGGCTCCACTACTGATCAACTGGAAACGGAAACAACAAACGAACACAACCTTCATTGAGCTCCTCCTTGAGCTCGGTTGTGTCACCTGCATGGTATCATCGGCACCTGCAAACTGGTTTTGGAAGTAATCTGTGAGTCACGGGGACTCAACAATCTCACACCCTCACGATCAAGACTATTTAAGCTTATGGGTAGGGAAAAGGTATGAGGTGCAGCTGCAGCAAGCGACTAGCATATTTGGTGGCTAACATACGCAAATGAGAGCGAGAAGAGAAGGCAAAGGCACGAGATCAAGAAGTGATCCTAGAACAACCTACGTTCAAGCATAACTCCAACACCGTGTTCACTTCCTGAACACCACCGGAAAGAGACCATCACGGCTACACACGCAGTTGATGCATTTTAATTAAGATAAGTTTCAGGTTTTCTACAACCGCGCATTAACAAATTCCCATCTGCCCATAACCGCGGGCACGGCTTTCGAAAGTTCAAATCCCTGCAGGGATGTCCCAACTTATCCCATCACAAGCTCTCACGGTCAACGAAGGATATTCCTTCTCCCAGGAAGACCCGGTCAGGTTCGGAATCCCGGTTACAAGACATTTCGACAATGGTAAAACAAGACCAGCAAAGCCACCCAGATGTGCCGACAAATCCTGATAGGAGCTGCACATATCTCGTTCTCAGGGCACACCAGATGAGCAAGACGTCGGGTAGGCCAGCCCAGAGTTGCCCCTGGTAGCCCCGGACATCGCTCAGTTGGACCAACACTTAGAGAAGCACTAGCCCGGGGGAAGGGGGGGTTAAATAAAGATGACCCTTGAGCCGGCCAACCCAAGGGAAAGAAAAGGCTAGGTGGCAAATGGGAAAACCAATGTTGGGCCTTGCTGGAGGAGTTTTATTCAAGGCAAATTGTCAAGGGATTGCCATTATAACCCAACCATGTAAGGAACGCAAAATCAAGGAACATAACACCGGTATGACGGAAACTAGGGTGGCAAGAGTGGAACAAAACACCAGGCATAAGGCCGAGCCTTCCACCCTTCACCAACTATATAGATGCATTAATTAAATAAGAGATATTGTGATATCCCAACAAATATCCATGTTCCAAACATGGAACAAGCTCCAATCTTCACCTGCAACTAACAACGCTATAAGAGGGGCTGAGCAAAGCGGTAACATAGCCAAACAACGGTTTGCTAGGACAAGGTGGGTTAGAGGTTTGACATGGCAATATGGGAGGCATGATAAAGCAAGTGGTAGGTATCGCAGCATAGGCATAGCAAAAGAGCGAGCATCTAGCAAGCAAAGGTAGAAGTGATTTCGAGGGTATGGTCATCTTGCCTGAGATCCCACAAGGAAGAAGAACGAGTCCATGAAGAAGACCAACGGACGTAGTCGAACGGATCCTCACAAACGCGACGTTAACGGAACTAACCCGAAGAAGCAACACAGGAAAGAAGCAAACAACATGGTAAACAACCATCACAAAAGCATGGCATGATTCACAACCAAGTATGATGCATGTCCGGTTTAAATATGCATGACATGGCAAAGTGCAACAACCAAAACTACAAATTAAGTGGAGCTCAATATTGACGGAACACCACAACAATTATTTAGTTCTCTCTGTTATGTACTCACCAATATTAAATGTTGTTAAGCATGTCAAGAGATGATACATAACAAAACTATACCATCTAAACAATTTAAATGGGGCCGGGTATAATAAACAACAAACCCGGTAAATCCCCATATGCATTAGTAATTTAATGCAAACAACAATTTTAACCAATCTTGAAGTTGTTATCATGATGCGGATGACATGTGCAAGTTTATGCAACTTTTAAGGAAAAGTAGACATGACAATATATGAGGCATTTGTCGCTATGGCGGAAGGAAAAGGGGTGCCACGGCGGTGAAACAGAAATGTTACCATGGCAACATTCCGGTGATCCAGCAACTCAAATGAGATGCTAGTGCAAAGGAACAAGTATGGGTGCGCGAAACGTGCAAGAGTGACGGTGAGTGATCCCGGATACCGGGTGTCCCATGAGACGACGGTAACAAGGCAAAAGAGGGGCAACGTGCATCGACAATTCGAGCATGGAGCAAGCACGAGTATCTCATACATCACACATGCATTAGTTCACGGGCGGTCGTCTCGGCGGTTATACCTTTCGGAGCGTGCATTATCGGAACGGATCAAGTTCAAAGCGGAGAAGGGGAAGTAGACGTTCTCGGGACTTTCGAAGTGGAAGTAGTCGTTATCTCATGCTCTAGGGTCGACGGTAGAGGTTATCGCGATCTCGGTGATGGTAGTGGTACATGTTTATCGGTAGTCGAACATGATGATCCGGAGAGGGTACTTGGCAACATGCACGTCGTCAGTAGTTGTACACAATCGTTGTCGGACTTGATGGGTTCGAGGTCTCCGGACGTAGTGGTACATGTTCGTTTTTCCGAGAGGTACATGGCGTTCTTCGGTCATAGGTACTTGACGTTTTTCTACCCGGGTCTTCGGCGACGGTCGTTGTACACATGACGTTGGGGTACTTGTCGGTCCGGTCTTGACAGAGTAGATGTACACGTTGTCAGGGCTTGTGGCAACACCCGGTGTAGTCGTACACGTACGGAGCGGAACTTGGCGGTAGTGGTACTTGGTGCAAATCCACGGAGACGTTCTTGGCAAGCAACGAGCAGTGACGCGGTCGATAGCAGCTTCGCTGGAATAGGGGAACGATGGAGACGCAGGAGCGGCGGCCTCCGGCGTGGCAGGGATCTTAGGTGGCTGCGGCTGGATGGGTTCGAGCACTGCTGCGAGGAGCTCCTCTCCCGTATGACGCGTCGCATGAGGCTGAGGCCACCGGAAGGAGGAGGTAGGGCACTTGGAGCTCCTTTAGGCGGCAACGAAGAGAGGCGGTGGCATCGCAGGCCGGCGGGCACTTGAGGGCGCGGGGCGGTGCAGGGCTCCTGCGGCAGGAGATGAACGGCGCGGCTCGAGCTTGAAGGGGAACGAGGCAGCGAGGGAAGAGGCCTTGGAGGTCGGGTCCGGGGCTCTTGTGGTGCCATGGCTGCACGAGCAGCCGAAGGAGGGCGTCATCGCGGGAGGAGAAGCAGGGCGCGGCGCCATGGCGAAAGCAGCAGTGAGGGGATCGGGCGCTGCGCGGCAAGGAACATTAGGAGGCGATGCGGATCGGGCACTGGTACGAGGGGCTCCTCCCCTGTGGCGGCGCTGGATGGAGGGGATCGCAAGAATGGGGATCGAGGGAGAGAAAGGTTCTGTGAGCTAGAGAGATGGCATCGAGGGGATATGGCGGCACTGCGGGAACGAGAGGGAGATGAGTGCGTTGCAGGAGCTGGGCTTCGGGCCATCTAGGGTTAGGAGGGAGTGGGCCAGGGAGGCCGGCCGGCGTGGGAGGAAGTAGAGAGGGAGGAGATGCACGTAGGGAGGCCTTAGCTGGACCTTGGGCCGGCAGGCCTGAGGCTGCAGCTGGGCTAACTCTCTCTCTCTCTCTCACTCTAAAGAACAAAAGAAGAAAAAAAACAAAACAGAGATATGAAAGAAAAAGAAAGAGAGGTTAGGGGAAAAAGTTGGACATGTGGATAATTTTCACGGACTCGTAAAAATGTGCATGGTCCACGAAAATAGGAGGCAAGATTGCAAGGATTTAATTCAAAGTCATTTGAATTTAATTCAAATGGTTTGAACAAGGGCTAGGAAATGGAGGTGTTCAAAAATGTTCGGATTTTTGGTAGAGCTCCGAAATATGATGAAAGAAATATATGGCCATGTAGGAGACCGAGAATTAAGATAACAAAGGCATTGGGATATTTTGCAAGTGTGTTTGCGGTAAATCCAAACGAATCGAATATTTTTATTTAGCTCTCCAATATTGGGAGGATATGTTATAAAGAGAATCACCATGTGAATTCCCTCGATTTAAATGGACCAAAGATCCATGCAATTTATTTAGTTGAGTTGCGAAAGATTTATGAGATGATGGCATGATGACATGATGCAATGCACATGTTGCAACGAACCAACCAAATCACACGTCGAAACCCGGAAACCCTGGAAGGCATCTGAAGCTCCGGTCTTGGGGCGTCACTGATATGCATGTCCCCAACAGTAAGAATTTCATATTTATTTTTGACAGTAGGAATAGGGAATTCAAAACCTCCAATAGTGGTTGTTGAAATTTTTCCAATAGAATTAATACTATTCACTTGAGGTTGTTTCTTCAGAAAGTGTACCGTATGCTCATTACCATTAACATGAAAAGTGACAATGTCTTTATTGCAATCAATAACAGCCCCTATAGTATTCGAAAAGGGTCTACCAAGGATGATCGACATACTCTATTGCCTGTGTCGGGGTATTAAGACCATGTATTTCTTTGATAGGTGGTAGATTCTTAACATCTTCAGCTTTAATACCTTTTTCTTTCATTGATTTCTTTGCCTCTTGCGTATCTTCAGGGCTGAGAAATAGAATATCGCTCTTCTTTGGATTTGTCTTAGGAGGTGGTTCGGGAAGAGTCCAATCATTATCATTACTCAATATATTATTCAATAGTTCTTCAGCTTGTTCAACAGTTCGTTCCCTAAAAACACAACCAACACAACTATCTAGGTGGTCCCTAGATGCATCGGTTAGTCCATTATAAAAGATCAAGTATTTCATTTTTCTTGAGAGGATGATTAGGAAAAGCATTAAGTAATTGGAGAAGCCTCCTCAAAGCTTGTGGGAGACTCTCTTCTTCAATTTGCACAAGGTTAAATATTTCATGTAAAGCAGCTTGTTTCTTATGAGTAGGAGAATATTTTTCAGAGAAGTAATAAATCATATCCTAGGGACTACGCACACAACCAGGAGCAAGAGAATTAAACCATATCTTAGCATCACCCTTTAATGAGAAAGAAAACAACTTCAGAATATAGTAGTAGCGAATTTTTTCCTCATGAGCAAATAGGGTGGCTATATTATTCAGTTTAGTATGATGTGCCACAATAGTTTCAGATTCATAACCATGGAAAGGACCAGATTCAACCAAAGTGATTAACTTAGGATCGACAGAGAATTCATAATCCTTATTAGTAACAAAGATATGTGAAGTAGCAAACTTAGGATCATATTGCATTCTAGCATTTAAAGCTTTTTCTTTCAACTTGACTAGCAATTTCTTCAGATCATCTCTATCCTTACAAGCAAGAAAATCTCTAGCTACCTCTCCATCCATAACATAACCCTCGGGTATATCAGGTAATTCATATCTAGGAGTGCTAGGTATAATAGGTGTTTCAAAGTTTTCTGTTTCAATAATTTCATCAGTCTCAGAAATATCATCGGTTCAGCATTCTCAATTTCATTAACCCTAGCAAGTTGCTTATCAAGAAATTCACCTAGTGGCACAATCTTATCAATCAAAGTACTAGCATTATCATAAGCATCATTCATAGAAGAAGTAGTATCATCAATTACTTGTGACATATCAAAATTAATAGCAGATGTAGTTCTCGCAGGCTTACTTAAAACAGAAGGTAAATCAAGTGTAGAGCTAGATGGCAGTTCCTTACCTCCCCCCATCCTAGAGGGAACGATCTTGGTTCTGGTATCTTTAAGATTCTTCATAGTGCTCAATAGATATAAATCCCAAGTGACTCAGAAAATAGAGCTATGCTCCCTGGCAACGGCGCCAAAAAAGGTCTTTATAACCCACAAGTATAGGGGATTGCAACAATTTTCGAGGGCAGAGTATTCAACCCAATTTATTGATTCGACACAAGGGGAGCCAAAAAATATTCGCAAGTATTAGCATTTGAGTTGTCAACTCAACCACACCTGAAAGACTTAATATCTGTAGCAAAGTATTTAGTATCAAAGTAGTATGGAAGTAACGGTAACAGTGGCAATAGTAACAGTAACAATTTTGTATTGACTGTAATAGCAGCACGGCGAAAGTAACTTAGCAAAGATCAATATGTGAAAAGCTCTTAGGCATTGGATCACAATGATAATTGTGTTGGATAATATTCATCATGTAGCAGTTATAACCTAGGGCAACACAGAACTAGCTCCAATTCATCAATATAATGTGGGCATGTATTCCATATATAGTCATACATGCTTATGGAAAAGAACTTGCATGGCATCTTTTATCCTACCCTCCCATGGCAGCGGAGTCCATAAGGAAACTAAGGGATATTAAGGCCTCCTTTTAATAGAGAACCGGAACAAAGCATTAGCACTTAGTGAATACATTAACTCGTCACACTACGGTAATCACCGAAAAGAATCCCAATTATTGTCACCTTAGGGTATGCAGATCATAACTCGTAATAGGTGTCACAAACCGGATTATTGTCACAAACGCCGGAATAAAGAAGACAGCATGAAGGGCACGACAGTAAATGCCAGATTCAAAAGCTCTCGGCCAGGTCAGCAAAAGCCGCCCTCTAAAGGCGCTAGAGATGAACTGTCCAGCCTAAACAAAATTCTGGACCAAATATGTCAGATCCATAGCACCCCTGGTAAACCCGCTAATCATACCCACAGAGAATGTTGGGTCTTCAAGCAGTCCGGCAAGCTCAATGCCGTACACAAGGGGGAGGATACACCAAGCGAAGACGAGGATGAGCCTCTCAAGCAAGACACTGGGGAACAAAAGAAATTTCCACCAGAAGTCAAAACAGTAAACGTGTTACACGTGATCAAGGGAAGAAACAAAACGACACTCCTAGAAAAAAAGCCCAAGGGCCTATCATTGCAGAGTCTTGCCACTGGTCGTCTCGACCGATCACTTTCGACGATCATGATTACTCAGCAAGTATCCGGCGTGCAGGATGGGCTGCTCTGGTATTAGACCCAATAATTGACGGATACCACTTCACACGAGTCCTGATGGACCGTGGCAGCAGTCTAAACCTGATATACCAGGATATAATCCGCGAAATGGGGATAGACCCAACAAAAATTTTCCAAACCAATACTACCTTTAAAGGAGTAACGCCAGGCCCAGGGGCTCATTGCACGGGCTCCCTGCTACTAAAGGTTATATTCGGCTTCCCCGATAACTTCCGTAGCGAACATTTAACCTTCCACATCGCTCCGTTCCAAAGTGGCTATCATGCAATACTCGGACGCGAAGCTTTCGTTCACCTTAATGCAATACCGCACTACACTTCCCTCACACTCAAGATGCCCGGGCCACGTGGCATCATTACAGTGAACGAAAGTATTAAGCGATCTTTGCGCGCCAAAGAGAGTGCGGCTGCCTTGGCAGCCAAAACGTCCTGACCAACTAAAGCATTTAACAGGTCGTCAAGACCTCGGACACAGTTAGACGAGTCCGGCGCAGCTATATGTAATTCATACCGGATCAATGGTCACACCCCTATTACAAATACAAGGGGCTCAACGCGCGCAGACAAGTGACAATTTTTACTCATCCTGAATTATACATGGTTTCTTTAAAAACTATCTTTTTGCACGACAACTTTTTCACCTAAGTTCCTCTCTTTTACAGATGATCATCGTGCCACACCCATCCAGGATACGGCACAATGGAGACACAGGCGCAGACGTGCAGCAAGGACCCGCTCCAAGGATTCTTTTTAGATTAAGACCCTGCATAAACCTTTTTTACTGTCACTTGTTGATACACATCCACCGAATTCTCAGCACAGTTGAGAAGGATGCTGACGTCTTGGCATGTGGCCACGTCAGAATAATGCACGTACCTGGACACAAGGGGCTTCTTACAAAGGGCACTATTTAGGCCCGGTTTATACCATAAAGACCGAATACCTTAGGGAGTGTTCAGCGTCGCGAGTTTGGCCTTATATTCATCAGCTCCGAATCATTGTCTTTGGTCAAATGTTGGGTTTGCCCGGCTCCTGTGTTTTGGTGCCTTACGTTTCGCTTTATCAGCTAAGGTAGCACCAGGAGAACTACTGCGATTGTGCCCTGGTTCATCCGGACGAGCACCTCAGTAGAGAAAGCCGAAAACTGACTGTCATGATATAGCGTGAGACTGGTCAACCACTCGATGACCTATCAGAATGTTAGAATTCCTCCGCCTTAATGAAGGGCCATTTTCCGGCCAGGCATGTACGCACCCCGCGATCGGGAGAGTGCGGAGCCACCAGGGGCTATCTAGTAGCCCCACTGTCAAACTCCTATGGCTAAGTGAAAGTGTTAAAGCAGTCCGGTTGCCTCGTTCGCTACGCTATCACCTCCTTAATAGGACCAAGACGTTGGGTTAAGTGTGAACAGGCGTTTTTCGCGAGCACCTCCACATTATATGCGTGGGGGTTGAAGCCGAGGGCTGCAATCTTTCAGGTTATACACATGTATACATAAACGGCCGCACAGGAGGCATCATACTACTTTCAGGCAAAAGTATAAACATAGCCTTATAAAACTTCATAAAAGCATTGTGTTTACAATGAGAATACATATCACTCAAACATAATATTCTTCGAGCATTGGGCCTCTATCAAACGAGCACCCTCGAGAACCTCCTCGAAATAGTGCTCGGCAGCCACTCGGCCTATGGCCGAACCCTGCGCCGCAATAGTGGTAGCGTCCATCTCCGCCTAGTATGCTTTAACACAGGCAAGGGCCATCCGCGAGCCTTCTATGCATGCCGACCTCTTCATCGCATTAATGCGCGGCACCGCACCAAGGAACTGCCGCACTAAGCTAAAATAGCTGTTCGGCTTTGGCTTTTCCAGCCATAGCTGATCCACAACAGACCTCATGGCGAGTCCGGACAACCTATTCAGTTCGGCCCATTCGGCTAGCTGGTCAGTCAATGAAAGCGGACGCTCTGGAACGTTGAATTATGACCAGAACAACTTGTCCACTTCACGATCTGTCTGACCTTGGAAGTACTTGGCAGCATCGGTAGCACTCGCCGCCAAATCCATATATGCATCTGCCGAACTCCATAGCCGATCCAGAGGGGCATACCGTGGATCTCCGAACTTCCTCCGTACCATGAAGGGTTTCCCAGCCGCAATATCCCCGGCTTCCTGCAGCTCCTCCTTCTTCGCTCTCATAGCAGAACGGGTGTCTTTGTCCCCCATCGTGGCCTTCTCAAGGTCCATTGCCTTCGCTCGGTTTTCTTTTTCAAGGACCCGGCAACGGTCGGCAGTGTATTTTAATTCTACGGCCATCTTGGCCATCTTCTGTTGGCTCTCGCAATGTGCAGCCTTCTCGGCTTTCAACTCTTCGGCCGCCTTCAAAGCAGCCGCATTACTAATCCTCGCTTGTTCCTTGGCTCGGGCAAGTTCTGCCCGCAAGGTTTCCACGGTGGCAGCTCCATCTACAGTCACAACATATTAAAGATACTGGCATCATGCTGCTCTTACTATGTGGCATTCACCAGATAATAACACTTACCCTGTGCCTCGTCAAGCCTCTTGTAAACAAGCTCGATGTCGGCGTCTGCCGCATCCAGTTTCCGTTTTAATTTGGCAAACTCACTAGTCCGGCTAGCCACCGGAGCTTCCACCACCTACACATAGGGGTAGTCTGGTTATTGCCTGGGAATATGATCCTCTGTTCACCGCCGTTCTCAATGACAACCAGAGTATCAGGGGCTACTATCTACACAGGGCACACCTAACATGTGCAATACTATCACATATTATCTCACGTAGCTCAAAGCCTATCAGTAGACTCATAAAGGCTTCATGTAATCCGCTTTCGGCGGATGAAATTCTCTCCATCACCGTAACCATCATCGTACGGTGTTCTTCTAAGATGGCCGCTCGCCCTACCAACTCCCTCAGAATGTCCGACCGCATACCAGACGGTGTCGGACTCTTTCGTATGCTCTCTTTGAGAGCCGGACGCTGGGGACTTCGGGGGTCTATGGGATTATCTTCTGGCCTCACCGGATCCGGAGAGGCCCTCTGTGACGACACTTCGGGGTCGCCGGCTTCTTGAGCGGAGGAGTCCGGGGGAGGCGTTTCGCTCTCCATCATCTCTGGAAGAAGATCCCTCGAAGACGAGCTCAGCTGAGAGGGGCTAAGGCCTGAACTGCAAGATATATGCGGTGGTTATTTTCTCAGAAAAAAGATAGCATACCTTTACTATTAAAGTATTTTGGATCACTTACGACTCGTTGGAGGGCTGATCCCCCCGCGGACTTTGTGCGGCAAAAGCACCCCCCGAGGCAGGACCCTCTGTGGGAGACTTCTTCTCCCGTTTGGAGGCTTCGGCTTCCGGATCCTCGGAAGCAGTCCTTTTCCTCCCCCGGTTATCCTCCTTCATGGAGACGCTCATTCCCTCGGTTGGAACGGGTAGCGATGGGGGCCCGCATCTACCCGTATTATCCCCCCGTATCTTCCTTCGAGGGCTCCGGGCAAGGTGCGACCTCGAGCATCTTTTCCAATACCGGATTTTCCAAACCCTCAGGGAGGGGGGCCAAACACCGAATCATCTTCGCCTTTGTTAGCCAGTCGTGGTCAAAAAGCAAACTCTCAAAAATGACTTCATGACGAATAAAAGACAGTGTGTTCGGCCAGAGGGTTTCTTACTTGTTCGGCGACGCGGTTACTGCTCAGGCCCACGTCCTCGGTAATATCCGGACACTGTACTTGAGGTCCGAAGAATGACTTGTACATCTCCTCGTGTGTCAGGCCGAGGAAACTTTGAATGGCATGCGGTCCCTTTGGGTTGAACTCCCACAAGCGAAGGGGCCGGCGTTTGCAAGGGTGGACTTGACAAACCAGCATAACTTGTATTACCACAACCAAATTAAAATCTCCCTCGAAGAGATCTCGGATGCGGCTTTGCAGTATAGGCACGTCCTTGGCTGGAACCCAGCTTAGACCTCTGCTAATCCATGACATCAATTGTGGTGGGGGGCCGAGCGGAAAGTGGGGGCAGCCGCCCACTTGGCACTTCTGGGAGCCGTGACGTAAAACCACACCCGTTGCCATAATTTGGACACCTCTGAAAAGGAACCTTTCGGCCATGGAGCTCCTGCCATCTTGCCTATTGATGCACCTCCGCACGCTACATGTTGCCCCTCGATCATCTTCGGCTTTACTTCAAAGGTCTTGAGCCACAGGCCGAAGTGAGGGGTAACACGGAGGAAGGCCTCACACACGACAATAAATGTCAAGATGTGGAGAAAGGAGTCCGAAGCTAGATCGTGGAAATCTAGCCCGTAATAGAACATCAAACCCCTGACGAAGGGATCCAGAGTGAGGCCTAGACCTCGGAGGAAGTGGGAGACGAACACGACGTTCTCGTTGGGTTCAGGAGTAGGCTCGATCTGCCCTCGAGCAGGCAGCCATTGCGAAACCTCGGCGGTCAGGTATCTGGCCTCCCTCAACTTCTTAATGTCCTCTTCCATAACAGAGGAGGGCATCCATCGGCCTTGAAGGCTAGATCCGGACATGATTAAAGATCCGGAGCACCTAACCTGGGCTTTGGGTGTTAGAACTCGAGGCGGGGGAAGGGTTCGATTGAGCACGAGAGGGAAAAAGTGAAAACCTTGTCCCTTTATAAAGAGGGTGAATATCAAGCGTCCTCTCCATAGCCATTTAGGACTTGCCTATAATCTGGGAGTCCTAGACACGGTTGGGTTACCCACGACCGCATTAATGAGAATCCCGTAATTGGGGGAACACGATCTCCGCTTCGACAAGACGTGTCAAGAAACCGCCTCGCGTTATGTGTGGAGATGGTTAAAAGAAACGGTTCGAATAATCACCGGTCCATGACGTAACGTCATGCTGCCAAAACAAGCCAGCAAATTAGATCTGCGAAAATATTATTCTCTCTACGGTGGAATGTGGAACTTATTTTGCAGGGTCGGACACTATCCTCGTATTCAAATTCTTCTATGATGTATTCGGGGCAGGAACCCGCCTTGCAATGCCGAAGACAATACTGCGCGCCAGACTCATCGTCATTGAAGCCTGGTTCAGGGGCTACTGAGGGAGTCCTGGATTAGGGGGTCTCCGGGCAGCCGGACTATCTCCATTGGCCAGACTGTTAGACTACGAAGATACAAGATTGAAGACTTTGTCTCGTGTCCGGATGGGACTCTACTTGGCGTGGAAGGCAAGCTAGGCAATACGGATATGGATATCTCCTCCTTTGTAACCGACCTTGTGTAACCCTAACCCTCTCCGGTGTCTATATAAACCGAAGGGTTTTAGTC
Source organism: Triticum urartu (assembly GCF_003073215.2). Lineage (NCBI taxonomy): Eukaryota > Viridiplantae > Streptophyta > Magnoliopsida > Poales > Poaceae > Triticum > Triticum urartu. The sequence goes on along the minus strand of NC_053023.1, from coordinate 424,865,382 downwards.
CGTAGGACAACAGCCACAACATACAATCATACCATAGGCTAGCTTCTAGGGTTTAGCCTCTCTGATCTCGTGGTAGATCTACTCTTGTACTACCCATATCAATATTAGTCAAGCAGGACGTAGGGTTTTACCTCCATCAAGAGGGCCCGAACCTGGGTAAAACATCATGTCCCCTGCCTCCTGTTACCATCCGGCCTAGACGCACAGTTCGGGACCCCCTACCCGAGATCCGCCAGTTTTGACACCGACAGCCGCTGTTAGCCCATTTGGCCGTGGTTAGACTATTGGGCCGTGCGCACGCCGCAATGGCAGAAGCCTATTATGCATGCACGACATGTCCAGCTAGCATGCTATGCATGCACGTAGCGCCGCTGCCCGCCGCCACGATGTGCTCACCGGCCTCTTTTTCTCGCGAGCCGCCACGGACGCAGGGACGGTTGCTGCCACTGGTTTGTTATCATCTCGCATGCGTGTGTGCTCGATGTAGAGCATTGTTTCACACTTTTCGATCCAGTCGCATCTATTCAACATGGCAATTAAAACCTGTTGGCACTTGAAGTGGCATATCGATCGACGCGACTCGTTTGAACGTAGCAAATCCAAAGCACGGCCGGTGCCACTCCCCTTCCCTTCCCCTTTCCCTATTTAAACCACCACCCCTCCACCTATTCTCCACACATCCATTTGCACCACCCCTTCTCTTCTTCACCCAAACCCAGGGCACTCTCCAAGCGAGGCGAGGATGCAGTACAACAGCCCCACCTTCGAGCTCCCACCGACCGTGCTGGAGAGATGGTATCCGACCAGCGTCGTCGTGGAGAGGACGCTCCGCGTGTAGGCGTTCTCACGCTGGAGGGGTGCAAGGGGGTTTGTGTAGTGGTTCCTCCGTGCGGGCTTCGCCCACCTCCCGGCGGGCTCACTGGTGATGTTTCGACTAGAGGATGTGCGTCCAAACTCCAGGACTCCGCTGATAGGGTTCACCGTCACCTTCACCAATAGATTTGATGCGTACTACCTCCTCGGCAAGGTGTATTGGTGTGGATGCGAATTCATCGCATTCACAACCCACAACATCTTCATAAACTTCGACTGCATCTTCCCCACCCGTGACGGTATGCACAGCCTCCCCTACTACATCGGTCGGGATGACATGGAGAGGAGGAGAAGTGAAGAGGAGGCATAGTGAAGATGGTGGTGAAGACCCGGTCTCGTGAGCTTGTCTTTCCCTAGGGTGTTAGGGATTATTATCTTTTATATATTTCTATCTTAATTATGTCATTGGTTGTACCGTGAACTTGTAATCGTCGTGTTATCCCCTAAGAACTATGTTATGCTTGCTACCTTTATTATATTTGATATGTCGCTGGTTATCTGTGTTTTGCTTGCTATTTCTATCTTATTTGACGTGAGATATCGCTAGATGGATATGGTGTTGTACACGAGTCCTTCTACTAAATCAATCAATGAAAGTGTATCCCTCAATGAAAACCAACAAGTTTTGGGGTTAGCCTTGTAAAGTTAGTTGAAGGGTAGTCCATTCGTCTTGTTATATTCATGGTGTGTACTTGTGTAGGTCAAGTTTAAATGGCCCATTTAGAGTAGGGTCAAGTTTTTGCACGTGTGGATAATGGACTAGTTGAAGTGTCAAAAAGGAAGCTAAAGCTAGAAAAGTGAGCCATGTTGATGTTGAAAAGAAGAAGAAAAGCTAATTTTTTGAATTGTTGGTGGCCCTATTCCGTATATTTTATGAACAAAAACAAGCTAATTTTTGAATAGTTTATGGACTATGCTATGGCTTAGGGCACCCTATGTTTTATGTAAAAAGTATGCTATAGGGTTGTTGCTTTCTATGTTATGGATGTATGCTTGCTACGTGAGATATCGGTAGATGGATATGGTGCCGTAGCCGAGCCCAAGACATGCTCTCTAGATGGATATGGTGGCTAATGGTGCCACTTGACTTTATTTTAGACATGGTTTCATATGGATATCATGATCTACATAATTAAGTCTGACAAGCTCTTAATAACAAAAACAGAAACAAAAAAATCATATATACAATATTTTTATTGCAACAAAAACATGTTTATAATACCCGCATGTCAAAAAATCAAAGTGTTGTGCCATAGGCTATATACAGAAGGAAATTTCCATGATTTGTACAAATAAATTTGATATGGGCAAGTCCAACAATAAATCGATTTACCATCATGCACTATTTTTGTTTGTCATGGCAATAAAAGGATTTACCATGGTAATAATCAAGAAAAAAACAGAGCCAGCGTGTGCACTATTTTCTAGGCCTCTTTTATCTTTGTGGGCCTTCGACACTCAACGCAATGAGACGGCCCAACCAGAGCTTAGTTTTAATTTTGGCCCTCTAACTATGTTTTTGCTTCTTCTGCGGTCGGTGTTGTCTGACGAAACTGAAGAAACTGAAAGTGTACAAAACTGACAAAATTGACATGATCCGGAAATTAAGCAACACAGAGCATAGAGCACATGATCAACAAATTTAAGCAAATCATAGAGCACATGATCCAAAAATTTAATCAAATCCTGGAGCACATGACACCACACTAATAACATCTCTAACGAGTGCTGACCAGCATGTAAGCAAATCCTAGAGCAACTACACAAAAATAAAAGGGATAAAATCCTAAAGCTACCAGATTCGCCTTCTTGTTCAATTGAATCATCTGCTTCAAGTTCTTGTTCATCTTCTTGATTTCCCCCTTCAGATCTGCATCCCCAACTATTAGAGCAGCACTTTTAGAGACCAAATTCGTTGGTGCTGATGGCAGATTGAGTTCCCGGGTTGGGGTCCCATTGAATTGAATCCGCTGAACGTAGTGTAAGTGCATCTAGTGCCACCCCTAGTTGGTTTTGGAGTATTGACGACAAACCTAGTTGAGGGACTAATGTGTTTGTGAGAATTGCAGGATAACACAGGTAGAAGTCCCTCATTGATTCGGTTTTCCCACCAGAGATGACCCCCAAAAATGTATGAAGACATTGAAGTCAAAGGTGGTATATGAAGATATTCACATTGAAGACTATGACAAGAGAAGACACCACATGAAGCCTATGGAGCTCGAAGACTTAGATCTTTCGTAGTTCTTTTTCTTTTGTGTTGAGTCATAGGAACCACCGTACTGTTAAGTGGGGTCCAAGAGAAGCAGTCAGAATGACTGAAGTGATGCCTAACCAAAACCTATGTCTTCGAGTGAAGACTATGAGAGCGAATCTTGTCCAGAGTCGGACAAGTCAGCTTTGCTTGTAGCCCAAGTAAAGTTGCCGTGTGAGTTTGAAATCTGACCGTTGGAACACGTGTCAGTTCCTTAGTAACCCAGGGTCATTTCGGACAAATCAGGTCGGGTTGCCAAGTGGCTATAAATAGCCCACCCCCTACAACCATAAACGGTTGGCTGCTCAGATTGAGAGTACGGCTTTTGACGTTTGAGAGAAACCCATCTCGAAGCCTTTGACAGAGAATTCATTGCAAGGATAAAGCCCTAACCACCCAGAGCCAAAGAGAATTAGGCATCACTTAAGTCTTCTTGTCTGTGTGATCTGAAGACTTATTACACTTGAGGACTGTGCATCCTCCAGCCGGCTAGGCGTCGCGTTCTGAGCATCCAAGAGACATTGTGGATTGCCGGTGAACGAAGTCTGTGAAGGTTTAGGAGTCTACCTTGAAGACTTACCAGAGTGATTGGGCAAGGTCTGTGTGACCTTAGCTCAAGGGGAATACGGTGAGCACTGGGTGTCCTGAGCTGCGTGTTCAGGACTGGGTGTCCGGGACTGTGTGTCCTAAGGTTTAAATACCTAGCCGCCCTAACCAGACGTACAGTTGTCACAGCAACTGGAACTGGTCCAACAAATCATTGTCTTCAACGAGTCACTGGTTTCATCTTCCCTTCCCTTTACTTACTGTTACTCCTTGTGAAGTGATTGTATGTTCGCACTATCTTTTGTCTTCACCGAGTGACTGCATGTTCTGTGTGGCTTCACAATATCTTCCTACCTGATCCTTACTACATTGCTGCTATTAGTCATTGTGCTTTCACTATTGAATACTTGACTATGGCTTGCCTGGTGTAGTCTACCTTCCGCTACAGGGTAATAGGTTTATTTCTATCGTTTGTCTTCATAACTTCCACGTTTTGAAGACTTTCTTAAAAATCGCCTATTCACCCCCCTCTAGTCGATATAACGCACTTTCAATTGGTATTAGAGCAAGGTGCTCCCTTGTTCTGTGTGATTCGGTTTAACCACCTGGAGTTTTAGCTATGTCGACTGCAGGGATAATTAAAGTCTCCACTGCGCGCCCCGTCTTCGATGGAACAGAATATCCCTACCGGAAGAATAAGATGCGCATGCATCTTGAAGTCATTGACGTCGACCTATGGTATGTCGTCGAGAATGGCGTTCCCAAGGCTGGAGAAGGTGTCACTGCTGCTGATGTCAAGAAATTCGTTCAACTGGACTCTACTTCCAAAAATATCATCTGTGGTCATCTGACCAAAGGACAGTATGGCCGTGTGAGTGCTTTGAAAACATCTAAGCTGGTCTGGGACTGGCTCTCCAAGGTCAATGAAGGCGTCTCAACCCAGAGAGTTCAGAGAATCAGTGTCCTTCGCAACCTCTTCAACCACTTCAAGCGAAATGACAATGAGAATGTCCAGCTCACATTTGACCGACTCACTGACATCACAAATGAGCTTCAAGCCCTCGGCGCTACTGAGATCACCAAACATGATGTCGTGAAGACACTACTGAGATCACTTGATAGTTCATTTGACACCCTAGCCATGATGATTCAAGAACGTCCTGATTTCAAGATACTCGATCTGTCTGACATACTTGAGAGGCTCAACACACATGATTTTCAGCTTTCTGAGAAAAGATATATCTACGGTCCAAACTATGGGCAAACTCGTGCCTTGAAGGCAAAAGCTGTTTCCTCATCTGAAGAAGAATCTGACAGTAGTTCTGATGATCGTGAAGACATTGGAAGGGAACTTGCAATGCTTGTTAAGAAGTTCCAAAAATTCACCAAGTAGAAAGGCTTCAGAAAGTCTTCCCAATCAAGCTCAAGGAATGATGAAGCTTCTGTTCATGACTACAAGAAGAAAACATGTCACAAGTGCAAGAAACTTGGCCACTTCATTTCTGAGTGTCCACAGTGGGACAATGAGAACAAGAAGAAGAAGAAGAGCAAGGAATATGGCTCTGACAACAAGAAGAAGAAGAAATACTCAAAGTCTTCTTCCAAGTCTTCCTCAAAGTCTTCACCACACAAGAAGAGCTCATCTGGCAAGGCACGTGCGTTTGTTGGCAAGGAAATGGATTCAGAGGAGGAGTCTGCCTCTGAGGAGGCGGAGGTGGAGTCTGAGGAGGAGTCCGATTCAGGCGTCGCAAGTCTGGCTACAACATACGTTGCCAAGTCCATCTTCAACACTGAAGACAATGACTTCATCACCGACACCAATGCAAATGACAAGGACTACTCCGCTTCTACCTACTGCTTCATGGCACGCGGTGCCAAGGTAAACACACGCACTACTCACTATCAAACATCTAGTGATGATGACTCTGATTGTGGTTCAAAACCCAGCTACAAAACACTTGCTAAAATTGCAACTGAACAACAGAAAGCTATGGAACATATTCAAAAACTGTTAGACAGAAGCGATGATCTGTTAGGTGCTGAAATGACTCGATCTGAATCCTTAATTGAAGACATAAAAAATCTTCACGTTAAGTATCAGGAACTTGAAAGTCGTCATGAAACTCTCTCAACAACTCATGAAAAGCTTTCCTATGATTATCTTCAAAGGAAGCAAGATCTTGAGAAATTGAGAGCGGCTCATGAAGATCTTCAAAAGGAAAGCGAGTCACTTCGTGCCAAACAGATCAGTTCCGCTCAGGAAGGATTTGAACCACCATGTCTTAAATGCATTGAGCGTGATAATGCTACTTCTGTTGCTGAATGTTCTACTGCTACTGCTGTTGCAATATCTTCAACTGTTGATGTGGTAACTAACCCCTCTGCTGAGGATACCACCGCTATTGCTGATGAGAATGCTAGGTTGAAGACATTGCTTGAAACAGGGATGTACAAAAGTCTTAAAGGGCATCAGACACTATGTGATGTCCTCAAAAAACAGATTCTGAACCGAAACCCGAGGAAAGAAGGTGTTGGGTTCGTAAGGAAAATGAATGCTGATGGATCTTACTGGAAACCTAAACAATACCCCAAAACCATGTGGGTTGCTGCAAAGGAACCTTCAGCAGATCCATCCAATCTATCTGGCATCACTTGTGCTAACCCCATTATCATTGATGAATCCTTTGATGCAAACTATATATTGTTTAAGAATTAGAATGGTGAAGTGTTTGCCAGGTACATTGGTACTAACTGCAGGAATGGACCGCCTATGAAGAAGATCTGGGTTCCGAAAAGGTGTCTGGAGAATCTTCCTGTGAATGTCATCATGACACCTCACGTGAAAAAGACAAACCTCAGACCAAAGGCTTCATACGGTCCAAAGGCTTCATACAGATAGAGGACTCACCTGAGCCGCACTAACGCAAATGTTTTGCAGGGAAACCATACTCAGGCATATGAATATGAGAGCGGTTCGTCAAACCGTCATGTTCATAAGACCAAGAACTATTCTGCTTATTCTTATGAGTACTATTGTCCGCCTGCAAGAATGTTTGCTAGGGATCCAAAGCCAAAATTCTCAGATGCTGCACTTAGACTTATTGCTTCTAAGCCACCCTTGAAGATGTGGGTGGCTAAGAAAGCTTAACTCTCTTTTGCAGGGAAAGGTCTCCAGCAGAAAACCAAAATCATCTGACGCTATTGCTGGGGACCTTAAACATCTTGTAGGGCGCAAGATCAAATGCCCGAATGGTCTTACTATGTACTTCGTTCCTGAATCGCTTGCTACTCTCCCTATTAGCCCTAATCTGGATCTAAGCTTTCATAACCCATTGGTTCGTCAAATGTTTTTGCTTCACAATGCTCTTGGTGAAGCCTATCCCCCTAACTGCACTGTAGTGATGAGGACATGACTACCCCCTCGCCTCTATCATGTAGGGTACGACACCAGCGTCTTCAGAATGGATTATTGATAGTGGGTGTACAAATCACATGACTGGCAAAAGAAGCCTTCTCATGGACTCAACCTTACGTCCATCCGACAAGAGCCACATCACATTTGCTGACACTAGTAAAAGTAAGGTATTGGGTCTAGGTAGAGTTGCAATCTCAAGGGATCAACACATGGATAAAGTCATGCTTGTTGAATCCCTTGGCTTCAACTTAATGTCTGTCTCAATGCTTTGCGTTTTGAACATGATTGTAATATTTGGAAAATATCGTTGCCTTGTACTAATGGAATCTGACAAGTCTCTAGTATTTGAAGGGTATCGAAAAGATGATTTGTACGTGGTAGATTTCTCAGCAGGACCACAGCTTGCCGTATGTCTTCTAGCAAAAGCTTTAGAATGCTGGCTCTGGCATCAGAGGCTAGGGCATGCTGGCATGAGGAACCTCCACACCCTTGCAAAGAAGAAGCATGTCATAGGCATCGAGGGCGTCAAGTTCAAGAAAGATCACTTATGCGGTGCCTGTGAAGCAGGGAAGATGACGAGGGCCAAACATCCCTCGAAGACAATCATGACCACTACTCGACCCTTCGAACTGCTTCACATGGATCTTTTTGGTCCCACTCATTACTCAACTCTTACTACTACTGCTTGTCTCTATGGCTTTGTCATTGTTGATGATTATTCTAGATATACTTGGGTGCACATAATCCTTTACAAGACTGAAGTGCAGGATGTCTTCAGACGCTTCGCCAATCGAGCTATGAACAATTATGGCGCCAAGATAAAGCACATCAGAAGTGACAATGGCACTGAATTCAAGAACACTGGCCTTGATACATATCTTGATACCTTGGGCATCACACATGAATTCTCGGCTCCGTACACGCCACAGGAGAATGGCGTCGTCAAACGCAAGAACAGAACACTCATTGAGATGGCCAGAACGATGCTAGATGAATACAAGACTCCAAGAAAATTCTGGCCTGAAGCCATTGATACTGCATGCCATACAATCAATCGTGTTTATCTTCATAAGCTTGTGAATAAGACATCTTATGAGCTCCTTACTGGCAAGAAGCCAAATGTCAGTTACTTCAGAGTATTTGGAGCCAGGTGCTGGATCAAGGACCCACATCACACCTCAAAGTTTGCACCAAAAGCACATGAGGGTTTTATGCTTGGATATGGAAAGGATTCGCACTCCTACAGAGTCTTCAGTCTCTTTCATTACAAAGTGGTTGAAACTGTGGATGTGCGGTTCGATGAGACCAATGGTTCACAAAGAGAGCAACTGCCAAATGTGCTAGATGATGTTCCATCCAGTGAATCAATCAAGCTAATGGGAACTGGAGAAATTATACCTTCTGAAGCTCATCCTGAAGAAGAACTTATCATCTCAGCACCTGATCAACATGAAGACAATGCTCAGCCTGAAGACATTCCTTCTAACAACGACAATGACCAGCAAGAGCAAAATCTTCGCCCTGTACATCCTCGCGTTGCCAATGAAGTACAGATTGAAAGAATAATCGATAGCATCAATGCACCCGGTCCACTCACTCATTCAAGGGCAACTCAGCTAGCAAATTTCCGTGGGCCCTTCGCATTCGTCTCAATAACAGAACCCAAGAAAGTTGAAGAAGCCTTCATGGAACCTGAATGAATTCAAGCTATGCAAGAAGAGCTTCATCAGTTTGAGCCAAATAATGTATGGGAACTGGTTAAGCGTCCTGATCCACGGAAGCACAATATAATAGGCACCAAATGGATATACCGCAACAAGCAATATGAGCATGGTCAAGTTGTCAGAAACAAAGCTCGTCTCGTTGCTCAAGGATATACTCAAGTGGAAGGCATTGACTTCGATGAAACATTTGCTCCTGTGGCTAGACTTGAAGCCATACGCATACTGCTGGCATATGCAAATCATCATAACATACTTCTATATCAAATGGATGTGAAGAGTGCTTTTCTTAATGGCAAGATTGAAGAAGAAGTGTATGTTGCACAACCGCCTGGCTTTGAAGATCCAAAACATCCTGACATGGTATACAAACTCAACAAGGCACTGTATGGCCTCAAACAAGCCCCTCGGGCCTGGTATGACACACTCAAATACTTCCTGAAGAGCAAAGGCTTCATACATGGTTCCCTAGACCCCACTCTCTTCACAAAGACATATGATGGTGAACTGTTTGTGTGCCAAATATATGTGGATGACATTATCTTCGGCTGCACCAATCAGAAGTACAGTGAAGAGTTTGGATATATGATGCAAGAGCAATATCAGATGTCTATGATGGGAGAGCTGAAGTTCTTCCTCGGCCTTCAAATACGACAACAACGCAATGGCATCTTCATATCTCAAGAGAAGTATCTCAAAGATTGCCTGAAGAAGTTCGGTATGCAAGACTGCAAAGGCTTCACGACATCAATGCCAGCCAAGCACCAAAGGAGTCGCATCACTTAGCTGTGAAGCGAATTCTTCGATATTTGGCTCACACCCCAACTCTAGGATTATGGTATCCAAAGGGCTCAGAGTTTAATCTGGTTGGATTCTCGGATGCTGATTATGCTGGTGACAAAGTTGATCGCTAGTCTACATCAGGCACATGTCACTTTCTGGGACGATCACTTGTATGTTGGTCTTCAAAGAAGCAGAACTGTGTATCTCTCTCCACTGCTGAATCTGAATACATTGCTGCTGGATCTTGTTGCGCTCAGCTTCTGTGGATGAAGCAAACATTCAAAGACTATGGCATTCATCTGAAGCAAGTGCCACTTTACTGCGACAACGAAAGCGCCATCAAGATTGCCAACAACCCAGTTCAGCACTCGAAGACAAAACACATTGAAATTCGTCATCACTTTCTCAGAGATCATGTTGTGAAGGAAGATATTGATATCATACACGTCAACACTGAAGAGCAATTGGCAGATATCTTCACCAAGCCCTTAGATGAGAAGAGATTTTGCAAGTTACGGTGTGAGCTAAATATCCTGGAATCCTCAAATGTCATGTGATCAGGCACACATCCTAACCCTTATGCATATTGATGACTTAGATGTGCAACACACGAAGTAAAGTATATCTTCAATCAATGAAGACATACATTCTAAGTGTGAATACATTAATGTGGAATTTGACTTCGGAGCGCCACGATAATTGTGCGCCGTGTCTGGGTCTAATACTTCCTATAAGGTGGGTAACGCCACCACCAAATGTTCTATTTTGAAGTGTTTCACTCATGGCGTTACATTTGCTATGTCTTCACATTTAGCTTGGCTTCAATCTCAACATATCTTCATGATTATCTTCACTATGTTGATTATATAGATATATATATCTACTAGTGTTCTGTCCTCTACAGCATTCACTTATAGCTATGAATTCTTGTTGAATCTTTTGAACTAAGTGAATGTGATCGGACCCTAACCTCTCTATGCTTTCTATCTCAAATTCTATCTCTCCAAATCATATGCATTCTATTGAAACTGTCGAATGTCTTCTCTGCGTCCTTGTCAGCAGAAGATACAGAGACAACCATTAAGTCCATTTTCAATGCTCATTCCTCCACATAAAACCCGGAAACCCGGAGAAGTAGGAACGACCACCCGACAATCCAGGCGTGCGTGGGACGTGGAACAAACCCCAAAATTCCGCATAATGGCCACGTGTTCCTCAGATGCGAATCGCCAGGGGCACCTGTGTAATAACAGTGCCGCCCCTGTACCTATAAATACACACTTCACGGCGGTCATTATCTCTTCTTCCACTCTCGCACGAACCCTAGCGCCACCGCTAGCCCTCGACGACGCCGGCGACGAAGCGCTTCGCTGCCGCAACCTCTCCGACGCCGTCTTCACGCCGACCGCGGACATCGTCCTCTCCGCCGTCGCCGTAGGTGTCCTCCGTCGCCAAGTTAGGGCACGGAAGATCGAACTGCTCGGCCTCATCTTCCACTCCGTCTAGCAGTTCTTAGTGTGGTAAATAAAACTTCCTTTTTACAGCACCGTTGATCCTATGGCTTTGTCACTTTCTACCACAAGCAGTTTCTATTCACACAAGTTAGATCTCTCTCATACTGCATCTCATAACATGCCTAGTATATTCACTTATGCTTCACAAAGTAGTTAGATTCCTCACTTGTACTGATTCTACAAATCTGGAACCAACTCCTTATCTATGAGTGAATGTCTTCGCACGATGAGGTCAATGTCTTCTAAACTGATTTATCTTCAAAATCTTCTGAGAATGCATATGACCTCTTCCCCTCTTCCCCTTCCCTCGCACCTTAATGCTTTCACAGGTACATGTCCGTGGGAGAATCCTTTGGTTCTCATAGTCTGCATTCATTTGCAGAATTCTTACAGCATCACATAAATTCTCCCGAAGCCAGTTCCTGTTTGACCAGCAAGCGAAAACCTTTGAAGCCTTTGAACGTGTTGAAGCCTTTCACTTTAAAGTTTATGGCTTCAGAGAAATCAGCAAGGAAGGGTGGCAGAAAGCGTCATGGAGAAACATCTAGAGATCTGCCAGATGACCTCTCAGAACTATACAAGACAGATCCTGAAGAGGATTACAATTAGCGCAAGACCCGAATCCAATGGATTCGAAGATATTGGGCAGAACAATGGTTCAAATACCGATTTGTAACCCAGGAATATGCTGAGAAAAATGCCATCAAGAGACCGTGGGGAGACATCCTATACAAGAATCTTCTACCCAGGTCCAGAGATGAAGCCATTGAACAAGGCTTCTATCCCTGCATGGTCCGTGGGCCACAGCCTGCTGATGCACACCCATCGTCACTACTATGGTGTCATGACGACAATCTGTTCAAGCGCAACTTCCAGTTTGCCCAGAACTCAGCGAAGCAAAACAAGAAGACATTGGGACTAGACTTCAACCCTGGTCCCTCATCTCCAAGGGCTGATGGCACACGAGATGCAGAACCCAATGTCATCGGTCCTTTCTACAACCTTGAAGGCCTCATCACCCACATCTTGGTTCAAGGGACTGCAGTGAATGAGCCTGCAGCTGACGCTGAATCAGATGAAGCACCTGCAGTGCTGAAGACAAAGAAGCTGAAGAAGTCTAAAGCTTCAAAGCCTGCCCCTTCACCAAAAATCTCATGGGTGAAGCCACTGGCAACTGCACCTCCTGAAGACAGTGTGCAGTCCGAAGACTTATCACGCATCTCCAAGCCCCAGAAGGTCAAGATGCCTCTGCCTCACACTGGCCAAGAGCTAACTGCTGCTGCCATTCTGCGCAATGACGCCATCGATCTGTCAAGTGATGAAGATCTTGTAGATGACGCTCTTGAGCAACTCAACAAGAGCAAAGAAGAAGCAGAAATCTTCAATGATCTGCCTCTCTTTGATGTAACCATCATCCACAACTTCATTGATGAGTGGTTTGACACGCCAAACATCAGCTTCGAAGATCTGCAGCTACCCATTGGCCTTAGTGTCACCTTCCAAGGCGCCATTGCTTCAGAGCTAGCTGTCACCCAGCGCATTGTTGAACTGAAGCAAAAGATTGACTATGAAAAGGCTCAGTTCAAGAAGCATATGGCCAAGCTTAGTGTGTAAGACGTGAAAAACTTCAAGACAATGATGCACGAGCTCAAGGAAGCCTTTGTAAATAAACGTGCAGAAGCTCAGGGTTCGCGTGAGCGCATGAAGACTCTGGCTGACAGATGTGTGCAAGCCTACAATGAGGCTGAGAAGCGCAAGGCCCTTGGGCGTCCTTGCATCAACCCCAGGATGGCCGCGAAGAAGAAGAAGAAGCCTGCTACGGCTGAACCCGACGCACCAAGGCAGGAAGCGGTTCTGATTGTCTTCCCAACTAGACTGACTGGCTCGAAGACAAAAAGCCGGTCAACTACTTCAGAGCTCAAGAAGACAAGGACTGCTGAGGCTGAAGCCAGGAAGAGGAAACATCCTAAACCCTCTCCTACTGCCCCCTCCAAAAAGAAGAGGAAGACCAAGAAAGATCGGGCTGCTCCCATAGAGCCTTTGATAGTTGAACCCATTTCTATGGTCTATCCTGAAGCTGAACGTCAACTGACAATCCATGAGCCTGCTTCCACAGAGGCTCATGAAGCTGAAGACTTTCCAGCAGCTGATCCCATCGCTGCTGAAGACATTGGTCAACATGACCATGTAGAAGATGGTGCAGTCCTTCCTCAGCTCGAGAACAGCGAACTCATCAGCATTGGTCGTCCACTGACGCCAATTGCACAGGATGCTTCATGGGCGGATCGCCCACAAGAGGAAGAAGACCTTGAGGCCCAGCCAACTCCAACTCCACAGGCGTCGCCTGCATTGCGCAGGCTTCGCAAAGGTCCAAGGCCTCAAGTCTCTGCTGAAGACATTCCGGCTGCATCAGCCGCGGAAGAAGTCCCCCAAGTTGCCACTCCCCTGTCCCACCAAGAAGCAGTTCTATGGAGAACGTGCTTGAAAATCTTGCGGCTGCCACAACCACCAATGAAGCTAATGTGGAGCCCTCCCCAACAAAAGCATCAGAAGACAGCGAAGCCACTGATCCCGCCACTTCTGTTCCTGAGTCTGCTGCCGGTCCCCAGTTCGACTATCATGTTGAGCACAGGCCTCAGGTACAGAAGCCAATCCCAAGATTGCCAAGGTTCCCAGGTCCTGCATCAGCACCTGGCTCCTTCAACATCAATGGCTTCAGAGCAGACAACACATTCTTCGATAGCTCCAGGAACCCCTACTCAAGGGAAAGGATATCATCTGATCGGTTCTGGAGCTATCCGCAACGAAGCTATTACTCATGCATTCTTTACAACCAAGGTCGCATCTTCCCACACAAGCGCCTTGACATTGAAGCTATAGCTGGTCTGCCCTGTCTGGAAGAAGCTTTGGATTGCTTCAAGGAAGTTGAACTGCTGTCGTTCGTTACTGACCAAGAGCATTGGAATGAAGAGTTGCTGCTCCAATTCTATGCCACACTTCACATCCGCGGGTATAGCGGAGATCCGAAGACTTGGGTCCTGGAGTGGATGACAGGAAACGTTCATCACGAAGCCAAAGCCTTTGACATCATTGAGCTCACTGGTTTGCCCACTCCTGGCGATCTCTATGAGCATGGCTGTCAGCTGCATTGTGAAGCTATTGAGAGCATCTTTCAGAAGCCTGAACCTAATATGAGTCAGATGCTCAGCATGATGAAGCCATTGCCCCAAGATGCTGCTTATCCCACGGAGTTCTTCGTTGAAGACCTTGAGTATCTGCCAAGAACCATTTATCACATCATCAGGCGAACTCTCTGGCCCATCAAAGGGCACTCTCCACATGCCAAGCTTGAGGGTGCAATGAAGACTTTGATCTTCTATATTCTTCATGGAAAATGCTTCAATGCACAGGACTTCTTCATTCGCCAACTTGCTGCATCAGGCTCTGATCTGTTTGGCTTGAAGTTCTACGCCCCATGGGTAATGCGGCTAATCAAACTTCACTCCGCTGTCTCATATCAGCCATCTGCTCGCAATCATCGGATTTTTCTGCCTGATGTGGATATCTCTATTGAAGCCATCTATCCTGAGCCTGCCAAGGAACCTCTAAGTCTTCGGAATGCAGAGCATCAGAGTTTCTCTCAGAACACTGAAGGAGTTGAAGCAGTCACTCGTGTGTATCCTTTGGCTGGCACTACACGTGCACCACACCCTGCTTCCACTGAAGCCACTGATAGTACAACTGCTCCACGACCCAAGAAGTGCACTCGTGTTGTCAACGACCGAGAGCTTCTTGTGGCACTTCATCAGAAACAGGATAGGCATCATGACTGGCTGAAGCGTCAAATGCAAAGCCTCTTGGTGGATGTTAATCGCATTCGCAATCTTGCCACCAAGAATGCTTTCGTTGCCCATGAAACCTGTTGCCACACATGGAAAGGGCTAACGATGATGTGTTCTGAAGATGATCTTCAAGAGGATGGCTTCACTGAGCGATTCAAGTTTGACTCCACACCTCCTCGAAGGGCTGTGCTGCTACGAACTCCATCCCTTGAAGACTCTGAGTTCTCTTCCTCTGCTACAACTATGACTGCCAGAGTTATCGAGGATGAAGACGATGCTACCTCAACACCACCTCCTTCAGCATGCTTCAACTCTGCTCCAAGCTCTTCAGCACCGCCAAACACCACCAACGACCCTGCTACTTCACCTACTCCTCATGGGAACGAGTAGAGGCTCTATGTCTTCAAACCTTTTTGGTCCTTACTGACAAAAGGGGGAGAAGCATATGAGGTTGATAGTCTTCAAGCGGGTCCATATGGGCGGGTGCTTTATATTTTGCTTCGTGCTTACAACTCTTGTTTTGCTACATTTGGTTCTTTTGAGTTGTAACACTTAAACTCGATGGTCGTCTGCTACTTATCTGCCACCTTGCTTTGCGATGATAAATTCTGCATGTGCGATGATAAATTCCGCACTTAGATCATTCTGCAGACGTCCATTTTCCATTATGCATGTCATCATCTTCATATACTTTCACATGCATAGTGGATTGTCATCATAAGTTGAAGTGGATCTCCACAAGTACAACCCGCCATGTGCATTTGCATTCCAAAAGCAAATTACTTATATGCACATCTTCAGGGGGAGCCCTTGCAACTTATGAAGACAATTCCTTATCCTTTACAATTCCATAGATTATATTCCCCATTGAAAACTTCAACTAGTTTGTCATCAATCACCAAAAAGGGGGAGATTGTAAGTGCACCTAGTGCCACCCCTAGTTGGTTTTGGAGTATTGACGACAAACCTAGTTGAGGGACTAATATGTTTGTGAGAATTGCAGGATAACACAGGTAGAAGTCCCTCATTGATTCGGTTTTCCTACCAGAGATGACCCCCAAAAATGTATGAAGACATTGAAGTCAAAGGTGGTATATGAAGATATTCACATTGAAGACTATGACAAGAGAAGACACCACATGAAGCCTATGGAGCTCGAAGACTTAGATCTTTCGTAGTTCTTTTTCTTTTGTGTTGAGTCATAGGAACCACCGTAATGTTAAGTGGGGTCCAAGAGAAGCAGTCATAATGACTGAAGTGATGCCTAACCAAAACCTATGTCTTCGAGTGAAGACTATGAGAGCGAATCTTGTCCAGAGTCGGACAAGTCAGCTTTGCTTGTAGCCCAAGTAAAGTTGCCGTGTGAGTTTGAAATCTGACTGTTGGAACACGTGTCAGTTCCTTAGTGACCCAGGGTCATTTTGGACAAATCAGGTCGGGTTGCCAAGTGGCTATAAATAGCCCACCCCCTACAACCATAAACGGTTGGCTGCTCAAATTGAGAGTACGGCTTTTGACGTTTGAGAGCAACCCACCTCGAAGCCTTTGAGAGAGAATTCATTGCGAGGATAAAGCCCTAACCACCCAGAGCCAAAGAGAATTAGGCATCACTTAAGTCTTCTTGTCTATGTGATCTGAAGACTTATTACACTTGAGGACTGTGCATCCTCCAGCCGGTTAGGCGTCGCGTTCTGAGCATCCAAGAGACATTGTGGATTGCCGGTGAACGAAGTCTGTGAAGGTTTGGGAGTCTACCTTGAAGACTTACCAGAGTGATTGGGCGAGGTCTGTGTGACCTTAGCTCAAGGGGAATACGGTGAGCACTGGGTGTCCTGAGCTGCGTGTTCAGGACTGGGTGTCCGGGACTGTGTGTCCTAAGGTTTAAATACCTAGCCGCCCTAACCAGACGTACAGTTGTCACAGCAACTGGAACTGGTCCAACAAATCATTGTCTTCAACGAGTCACTGGTTTCATCTTCCCTTCCCTTTACTTACTGTTACTCCTTGTGAAGTCATTGTATGTTCGCACTATCTTTTGTCTTCACTGAGTGACTGCATGTTCTGTGTGGCTTCACAATATCTTCCTACCTGATCCTTACTACATTGCTGCTATTAGTCATTGTGCTTTCACTATTGAATACTTGACTATGGCTTGCCTGGTGTAGTCTACCTTCCGCTGCAGGGTAATAGGTTTATTTCTATCGTTTGTCTTCATAACTTCCACGTTTTGAAGACTTTCTTAAAAATCGCCTATTCACCCCCCTCTAGTCGATATAACGCACCTTCACGTAGTCATCCAGCCATTCAAAATGTGTGCATTTCTTCACGATCTGAAATGAAAACATGAACCCTAAATCCCAGATCGAAAAAGAATTAAAAGCAAATAGAAAAAGAAATCAGGAAAATCATGAGATCTAACCTGCCCCTCTGGCTTGCTCTCGCATTTCACGAACTCTCGCCCATAGTTGCCATCCTTGACCTCCTTCGAAGTCAACCGTATCAGTGGCGCTGCGTGGGCAGTCAGGACATCGTTCCATGGGAAGTGGACCATACTAGGTCCATGAGGGGCAGGAGGCTGAAGTGGTGCTCGACATATTGCCCAAAGTCGCTGGAGAAGAAGAAGCAGAGGAGTGGCTCCTCTCGTCGCCGGAGAAGAAGAAGCAGAGGAGGAGTGGCTCCTCTAGTCGCTGCAGAATAAGCACCATAAGAAAGGGGAGGCACAACCAATAAGTCTCGCGGATCGCCCCATGATCCATCGATGCGGAGCCGTCCATGTGATCCAACAGCGCGGAGCCTGCCCTCGAAATTCCTTCTAGAAGACCACATCTAAGGGATGTCGCTTGGCGCTAGTGTATGATCGGATGGCTGACGTTTGGTGCTAGGGTTTGGCAAAACCCCGCGGTGTTTAGAGGGGTTTTGAGCTGGTCAATGGGGTTTCAAAGGCTTTGACTGAGCATAACTAATTTAAAAAAAATCAAGAAAATATGAAACCTTCACCGTTCGTCATTTTATAGGACACAATAACGAGGAAAAATACTAAACTTGGTATATGCACATTTAGAGAGAAAAAACCTAGCTAGCACGGTCGAGGTCAAATGAGCACCATTAATTAAAAAAAATCAAAAAATATAAAACCCGCGCACAATGTTGTCTTGTGTGACATGTTACCAACCAAAAATCATAAACTTTGTCTATGGACATTTTCATGAAAAAACCTCCACACATATAAGCTATCACGTACAATGTTTCATAGTGACCAAGGAGAGGAGGTAGGGTTTCCCTTCAGTTTTACGAAATTAAAAAAATCCAAAAAAATCACCAAAGCTTGATTTCAAAGTGAATAAGAAGGATCTGAACTTAGTTTTCCATTTTCATATGGTAAACATGTTTTTAATTGTTTTTCGATTAAAGTATATTTTTTTCAAAAAAATCTAAAAATAGAAAGATTAATTCAATAAATAGTGATTCTTGAAATCTACACTATATAGATTGAATTGGTGTTAATAAAAAATATTTGGCTCATTTGGAGTAGGTCCAAAAAAACTTGATTACAAATGGGGCTGTTTACCCTAGCTTGGGAGCTCATTTGGAGGACATTTCTCATGACTACAAGTTTTACCACGCAAAAGAGATCGGATTGATCACCTAACGTTTGTAATAGTTCAGCAAGTAGTCGAACACATTTCTCATCAAATTCAAAGTTTGCCTAAAATTCAAATTTTCCCTCAGTACTTCAAATTCAAAGTTTACAAATAGAATTATTACACCTTACAAGTTTTCACAGTAGTTCAAATTGACGACAGAATCCTTATTACAAATTCTTAAAGTTCAAAGTTTATGACTTGCATTCAAGTTCAAATTCAAATCTTTGCCTTTCTCCTTGTGTTCCGAGATGGGTTAACCATCTTGCTTCTGGTTTCCCTAGCTGGGATATTTTGTGCTTTTGAAAGCTTTGCCTTGTTGCTTCTGATCTTCACTTCTGGTGATGGCGGTTTTTTTTGAGCTTTGACTGATCGAGCAAGTATGTCCAATTGACGGTCATCTGTGGGTTCATTAATCTGTAAAGGAATTTTGGACAAAATAAGTTCCTCCTCTCTTATAGCTTCAAAACCTTCATAAGACATGGTTTCAAATTTCGCATCAGATGATGGTTCAACCGAAGTTTCTTCCTCTCTAGGTCTTTTCTGTCTTGTGCCTCTAATTATCCTAGAGCTGGGTCAAACAGAAATAAGGTTAGCCATCGATAAAAAAGAGAACAAATGCAAAAAATGGAAAGATTGCACACATACCAAGCTGTTACTTCAATCGCTTCATTCTCTAAACTTGTTGCATTCTCCTCTGTTGCTGCATTCTCCTCTAAACTTGCTACATTCTCCTCTAAACTTGCTGCATTTGCCGCTGCCCATTGTTCCTCTTCTCCAAATGATGCATCAACTAGATTGTTACAACGCCTAGCAATATGCCCTTGGATACCACATATTTTGCACTTACACTGTTTTTACACGACCCTCTTCACCAGCTCTTATCCTATTTTTCCTTGGTCTTCCTGGTGGTCTAGTCAGTACAAGAGAACAGAGTCTGAACCTTGGGTCTACTATGTTCCATTGGTCTTTTCCCAAGAGTGTAGGCACATTTTCAGCATAAGCAGCCCTAAATTTGGCAACAGAGAAATATTCAGAGCAATACTGATCTACTTCACCATCTGCACCTCCAATAACAGTCATGAGATGTAGGGCATGTATGCACGGTTTCCCACGGATCTGCCATTGACTACAATTGCATTCCTTAGTTGCAAGGTTCACTGGATATCTTCATTCCCTATTTTTACTATTAGTGTATGTCACCTCAGCCTCGTATGTCGACGGTCGAATGCATTTCATCCTTAGTCCTCTTGCCTTGGCATGCAATGCCTTAATCAAAGATGGGAGCATAAGATGGCCAACCTATTGTGTTTCTGCAATTATTTTACAAAGAGCCATCTTTACCATGATCATCTGCCCGATCTTATCAAATACTTGCCACAACAAAAGCCCTTTCACTGACTTGAACTTTGCATTGAAACACTCAACAAGGTTATTGGTCAGATAGTCTACTTTACAGATTTCATTGAATTTGCTTCTTGACCACAGCTTTCCATGATGTTCATCCATGTACTCCTTCACCAAAGGATTATGAACATACAACACTCTCAAATGGTGCTCATGCTTCCTCAAGCTGCATGTGTATGATGCTGGCCATATATTCTCATCATAAACTTTGCCTTTTAATTTCTTTTTAAAATTTTGCGCTAGGTGTCGTATACATTCCCTATGTTCTACTCCAAGGAATACAATTTCTACTGCAGTTTCTAAACCCTTGCAAGCATCTGTGTGTATAACTAAACTTGAGGGTTTACCTATAATGTTGCACAACTGCTGCAGAAACCAGAACCAACTCTCCTCACACTCTACCTCCAACACACCAAATGCAACTGGGAATAGCCAGTTGTGTCCATCAACTGCAGAAGCTACTGCTAGCTGGCCTCTCCATCTTCCATTCAAAGCAGTTGCATCGACAGCCAAATAGGGCCTACAACCATTCAGAAAACCCTGCCATCAAGCCTTGAAACAAACAAAAGCCCTCCTGAAGCACTCCTTCTCTAGTGCCTTCCCTTTTAATTTGTACTTAACTGTATGCTTGTCAATCTCTACAACACTCCCTGGACTAGTTGTCTCCACTTCAGCTTTGAAGGTGTAAAGGAACTAAAAACTCTCATTCCATGGACCATTAATCCTATCAAGATCCCTTTCCTTAGCATAGAAAATCCTCATGTACTATATATTAATCTTGTACTTCTGAAATAGCTTCCCATGGAGTGCTGTTGGACCAATTGTTGGTGTTTCCCTCACCCAATCCAAGATTGCATCTGCCACCCACCTAGTCTTTGCAAGCTTAGATTTGTCCTTTCCCCCTCCCCCTCCTGGTGGGCAAGTGTGCCCGTCTGGGTTGCTTTTTATTTTAAACAAAATGAAAAATGATGTCAAATACAATTAAGAAACAGTACACATGATCTGAATATAGAATGGATAAATAATCTGATAAAAAGATTCAGTTGTAATACATGAATCAATTTGTTCTTTAGCATAGTGGATGCATGCAACCTCCACCTACACCTATCATAAGGGCAATGAACAGTGAATCTTCCTGGCTCACTCCTATCAACCTCAGAAGAGCTTTCAGTGAGAATGCAATATGTAGTCACTGCATTACGATAGTCCACCATCGATTCAAATACGGTTCCTAGAGTAAGGTCAGGATTCTCCCTGTTCCACTCAATTGTTGGCATGTCCTTACCATCATATTCTTGTAAAACTAAGGAGTCGATCTTCTCCTCCCTCTCTTCATCGTCAGTGTCATCAAATCTAGCACGACTGCTAGGCTCCTCTGGATATTCATCTTCCACCGCCTGTTGACTGACTCTATCTACCAGTTCATGGAATAAAATCTCATCCTCATCATCATGTCGAGGCACTTCCTCGCCAGGCTCTGCATCTACTTCTACATCAGGTGCAGAAGGGAGAGGATAAGTGGCAGAATTAGCGACAGCCGACATGTTTTGGCTTTCAAAACCACTAGGTTTACTTGGTCTCAACCTACAGGGAGTGCGAGGACGCTCGCTATTAGTAGAGACAGATGATGTCTAAACACCCTTCGGGATACGTTGTTTGCGTGCCTGAAGCACACCGATATGGATTTTACCGAAACGGCTGTCAGCATTCAAACTAAATAGCAATCCCAGATGCTCATCACAAGTTAATGGGACAAATCTCTGCTCGGTACTGTCGAAATATCTTAGTTCAACAGCAACAGCAGGGCTCCACTGATACTCACAATAGAGTGCCTTGCAGAAATCTGTGAACGAAACGCTGGTTTCTACCACTTTAGGATAGAAAAATCCGGAAATCATACATGGTTTAGTTCCATGCAACTCGCTGGTTTCCATTCTAACCGCCAGCCGAAAAGCAAGTGCAGGATCAACCCTATTCGATTGAAATAAGATAAAGGGCGCAATTAGGCCGAAAATTTTCAGATAAATTGCACTGATTCACGCCAACGGTGGTCAAATACATCCTAATTTACGGATCTCCTAATCAATTTGAGAGGAAAACGATGCTTACCCAAGTGGAATCCATGAATTATCAGCCTTTGATTCGACCCAATCATCTCCCCGGTCGATGGGCCGGACAAGGTGCCCCCCGACATCGCTTCCTAATCCTAGATGGGGAGAGAGGGTAGATGCGGCGGAGGCGGCACGACGGCAGTGGAGGCGGCACGATGGCGGCGGAGGGGGCAGCACGTAAGCGACTGGATCTGATTCAGGTGACAGTGAGTGTCAGTTTCGCGGCCCCACTAGTTAGCACGTAACGGTCAAAATGTGGACTCCGCCCTATGCGGCCCCACTCGTTAGAGTTAACGGTCAAGCCATTGACCTAACGATGACGTCCGCTATGACTAGTTCTGAGGGTTTCGGGCAAGGGAGTGGGGAAAAGTGAGCAAAAGTTAAGAGCGTGGGGATGAATGAGTAGAGCTAAGGAACCAGGGGCACAGAAATAAAAAAACCCTTTCTTCTTTTGCTTGTTGGGAGCTTTCCCATGTAAATAGTTTTCTCGTTTTGTTTTTCTTTCTTTAATTTGCTTCCTTCAAGAAAAACTAAAAACTCCAAAAATATTTTTGTGTGTTCCTCTGAAACACTTTTCTTTTGTTGAGTCATTATGAGGAGAAGACCACGATGAAAATGTTGAGTGGCTCTCATATGCATTATTGTTGATCTAACAAAGAGCCCATATTACCTTGTCTTCTCCTTTGAATAAAATATTTGTAGATTCCAGCTTAGTCCACGGCAATCTTGCACTATTATTATTTTCATAGTGAAAGGCAATAATGACGATATATGATGAAGTGACTGATGCAATGAAAAGCGGGTATGAACTCAACTTGTTTTTTTGTAAATACATTTAACTCATCATGCATGATTCAACATATTATGATCAAACATGTTTATGATGACAATTAGAGATTATAGTTGTTCATGCCATTCTTAAGTAGCTAGGAGTAGATAATAATTTATCTTGGGTGTCAGCATACATTAAAATGATTGTGATGTAGTATGATGATATGGTATCCTCCTCTGAATGTTTCAAGTGGCTTGACTTGGCACATGTTCACACATGTAGTCGATTCAAAACCAACATAGCCTCCACGATATTTATGTTTGTGGTGTTTATATCCTACTCATGATAGTACTCAATGTTAATTATTCATAATGCGTGATTATGAACGTTTTCGCTCTCTATTTGGTCTCTTCTCAACCTATCTGCTAGCCTTCGCCTGTACTAAGTAGGAATACTGCTTGTGCATTAAAATCCTTAAACCAAAGTTATTCCAGATGAGTCCACTATATCTACCTATACGCGGTATTACTCTGCCATTCCATGTAAATTTGCATGTGCCACCTCTAAATATTCAAATAAACATATGTTTTGTGTACCTGTACCACTTATGGAGCGACAGGGGGTGGTCAGTATTTCCGTGCTAAGCGGGTTATTCTCATGATGAGTGTTTATTCACTCGTCCTTGCACGAGAGGGGCCGGTAATCGGGATGCCCAGTCCCATGATCAAAATTGCAATAATAATAAAAACAAACTCCCTCGGACTGTTGTTGGTATGGAGGGCACCCGAGGATTTGGCTAGCCACGGCATGTGTTTGTTGATGGTGGGGGGGTAAAATTTACTTTTGCCGCTTGGGAACCGCCGCTAATGTGTTTAGCATGGAAGATATTGATAACTCTTGGTCATGATGTTGACAGGAAAGGTATGCCTCCCAAAATTAAATTTGTCTCTGATTTAAGCTTCGAGCGCTGGCACCTCTGCAAATCCCTGTTTCCCTCTACAAAGTGCTTATACATTGACTTTTATGTTATTTTACTTTTATTGTTGAATCATCACCTTCTCAAACAAGCACCAGTCCTGAGAGTACTATTGTCATTCTCATGCATTGTGTATAGTTAATGTTGTGTGCATCATGACTGGATCTCTTCTACCATGAATTACAATGTTCAGTCGCTGCTTGAACTTTGGAGGTGCTCTACATTTATGTTTTGCAGTCTCAGAAAGGGCTAGAGAGATACCATTATTGTCATATTATATCATGGTTGTCTTCTGAATATTGATCCCTAGTATCCACTATGTTCTAAGATTGATGTTGCTATGAATTTCCTACGCTTAATCCTTGTCACTAGGGCCCGGGTGCCATGATTTCAGATCTGAACCATTTATGTCTTCACCATATATTTGTGTTCTTGATCCGATATTCCGAGTTATACGCACCTATTATGTGTTATGATCTGCATACCGCAAGGTGACAATAATTGGGATTCCTTTCGGTGATTACCGTAGTTTGAGGAGTTCATGTATTCACTATGTGTTAATGCTTTGTTTCGGTTCTCTATTAAAAGGAAGCCTTAATATCCCTTAGTTTCCTTATGGACCCCGCTGCCACGGGAGGGTAGGACAAAAGATGTCATGCAAGTTCTTTTCCATAAGCACGTATGACTATTTACGGAATACATGCCTACATTACATTAATGAATTGGAGCTAGTTCTGTGTCACCCTAGGTTATGGCTATCACATGATGAATATTATCCAACTTTATCGCCGATCCAATGCCTACGAGTTTTTCACATATTATTCTTGCTAAGTTACTACCATTGCTGCTACTGTCGCAATTACTATAAAACTACTGCTACTACCGTTAGCATTACTGTTACTATTATTGCTGCTGCTATCAATCTATCATACTACTATGCTATTGATCACTCTACTTCAGATATTTAGTCTCCAGGTGTGGTTGAATTGAAAACTCAACTGCCAATAATTACAAGTATTCTTTGGCTCCCCTGGTGTCGAATCAATAGATTTTGGTTGAATACTCTACCCTGGAAAACTGTTGCAATCCCCTATACTTGTGGGTTATCACGTATGTGGCCAGGACCAAACCTAGCCCCTCTATACACACACAGGCATTCCAGTTCACCCAGGCGTGCGCCGCACAACTCCTGACATCTGAAAAGCTTTCGGGAAAATCATATGATGTCGAGTGCCCATAACTTATCCGGCGTGGTGGTTAGTGCGAAAATGACAAAGGCCTACCCAGATCACATATCCCAACCGTTAGTGCATTGGAAGCTCGCGAAGATGATCTATGATCTTGTCGCCCCGTCAAGGGCCAGGCCCATCCCTCTCTAGGGCGGTCTCTGCCTGCTCATTCGTGCCACGTCATTATCTTGCGGGTATTCTCATGTTCAACCCAACTTCAGTAACTCTTGCGGATACCCCTTGGGTCGTCCCGACTTCAACAAAGGGCTGAGTTGAAGGTCAAGGTATTCGTGTGTCCATAACATCAAGGGAGAATTTGAGGAATCACCGTTGATGGATTCCAACTCGATGTAACCATCATGCTGAACTTGGAGGAATCACCCTCGAAGAGTTCACAGTTGAGGTGTTGCACGGCAGAGTCCTCATCGGGAGTGGTGAATGAGGAATCACTCTCTGTAGTCCACGGCCGACTGGCTACACTATAGAGATATCATCGAGAGTGAGATGCGAGGAATCACCCTCGTCACTCGATAGTAGCTCTGCAGAGTCGTACAACTCAGTGGGGTGTTGCTGATGTGTCGGGCTCTGCACCTCGATCACATTGATCGAGTTATCTAGAAGGAAAGCATGGAAACACTGACAAGGGTGTGGGGACACTGATGGATCACTAACCAACCTATACTAATTAAGCTATGATAACATGTAAAGTAACAACAGCAGGTTACAAAAGCAGGCTATGCACCGAAATAGGAGCTATTGAACAACAATAGCAAGATTGAATGCAAGCACGAGAGAGAAAGAATGGGCGATATACGAATGATCAAGGGGGTTTTGCTTTCCTGGATGCTCTCGCGAGAAGGAAGGGTCATCGTCGAAGTAGTCGTACTCGGGGCAGCGGTAGTCCCAGGGTCTACCAGAGAGAAGGAGGGGGAAGAAACAATAAATATAAAGCATACAAATGCAGCACAATGCATGTCATGGCAAAAAGTGATGTTAATGTGATCTAATGCATCCCTAGACATTTTATAAGAAAAGGGAAATTATTTGATAATATTTTGCCAGCTCTAGGTGTTTTTGGTATATTGATCCAGGGGCAAAATGTCGATGTTCACTATGTTATAGGGGTGTGACAAGTATGTGGATTGCATATTCAGATTCTTCTTATTTTTCTGATCATTTTTCATATATAAATTATTTTCGTCTGAGCTACAATTCATTTTCTATGAATTTTCAAACTTTTACTAATATTCTGGAATTTCTGAATTTACTTTAATTCCAATTAATAGACAGATAAATTGCTATTGGTACACAGGAGTGTACCCAACAATGTGTGCATGTGTATGACATGTGGGCCCGGAGGGCCTAGTTGACCCAGTCAACATTGACTGGTCAACAAGGGGTACTAAGCAATCGGTCCCAATTGTCATTGATTGCAGTTTTTAATCGCATATCTAGTTAGAAATTTTAACTAAAAGGGCTCCACTAGTCATAGGGTAGTGATACGTCTCCAACGTATCTATAATTTTTGATTGTTCCATGCTATTATATTATCTATTTTGGATGTTTTATATGCATTAATATGCTATTTTATATTATTTTTGGGACTAACCTATTAACCTAGAGCCCAGTTCCAGTTCCAGTTTTTTCCTTGTTTTTTAGCATGGCAAAAAAGGAATACCAAACAGAGTCCAAACAGAATAAAACCTTCGCAATGATTTTTCTTGGACCAGAAGACACCTATTGGACTTGGACTCCAAGTCAGAAGACCTTGGAGTAGACAACAATCCACGGGGGCGCGCCCCCTGCCTTGTGGCCTACTCCAACACCTCACTACTGCAGGATGGTCCAAACGCGACACTGTGTGCGATGCCGTAATCGCAAACGGTGGTGTAAAAAACCGTAAAAAAGGTGCAAAACGTTTGCGATGACAGATGCATCAAACATGGTTCAGAATTTAGTTGCGTGTGCGATGCAGAGCATACAGTTTAGCTCAATTAACTGTTTGGGATGAGGAGGCACAAAAGAAATGGGCAGCCAGATAAAGGCGTGTGCGATATACAACATACGGTTCACTGGGATGAACTGTGTGTGATTAGGCAACACAGTGGAAACGTTCAACTGAACAAGATGTGTGTGATATGCGACAAACAGGTCCGTAATCTGAAATGTGTGTGAAGACCAACAATAACACAGACGATTGCTGCTAATAAGCCATGTGAATTGCTCTGTCTATAGTAGAAAAACATGTATATATATAACTAAAATAAACATCCAATTACATAAGTGACTATAAAGATCATTCGCACACACCTAAATAAACAATTGCATGCATTCTAAAGTAGGAGAAACGATCGTATAGTCATCTACTTCTTGTGACGCTCCCGCCACTGCTATGTGGCTCGATCCCTCGTCCGGGTCAGGAAGAAGACAGTTCCTCATGTCAACGATCCGCCTGTACATCTCATAGCTTGTGCATGCGTCCATGGCCGCGTACTTGACATGTTGTTCATCCAGTCTCTTATGCCACACGCTGTGCCAGGTGATAACCCACAAGTATAGGGGATCGCAACAGCTTTCGAGGGTAGAGTATTCAACCCAAATTTATTGATTCGACACAAGGGGAGCCAAAGAATATTCTCAAGTATTAGCAGCTGAGTTGTCAATTCAACCACACCTGGAAACTTAGTATCTGCAGCAAAGTGTTTAGTAACAAAGTAATATGATCGTGGTGGTAGCAGCAACAAAAGTAAAGACATCAAAAGTAATGTTTTTGGTATTTTTTAGTGATTGTAACAGTAGCAGCGGAAAAGTAAATAAGTGAGAACCAGTATATGGAAAACTCGTAGGCACCGGATCAGCGATAGATAATTATGTTGGATGCGGTTCATCATGTAACAATCATAACATAGGGTGACACAGAACTAGCTCCAATTCGTCAATGTAATGTAGGCATGTATTCCGTATATAGTCATACGTGCTTATGTAAAAGAACTTGCAAGCCATCTTTTGTCCTACCCTCCCGTGGTAGCGGGGTCCTATTGGAAACTTAGGGATATTAAGGCCTCCTTTTAATAGAGAACCGGAACAAAGCATTAGCACATAGTGAATACATGAACTCCTCAAACTATGGTCATCACCGGGAGTGGTCCCGATTATTGTCACTTCGGGGTTGCCGGATCATAACACATAGTAGGTGACTATAGACTTGCAAGATAGGATCTAGAACTCACATATATTCATGAAAACATAATAGGTTTAGATCTGAAATCATGGCACTCGGGCCCTAGTGACAAGCATTAAGCATAGCAAAGTCATAGAAACATCAATCTCAGAACATAATGGATACTAGGGATTAAACCCTAACACAACTAACTCGATTACATGATAAATATCATCCAACCCATCACCGTCCAGCAAGCCTACGATGGAATTACTCACGCACGGCGGTGAGCATCATGAACTTGGTGATGGAGGATGGTTGATGATGACGATAGCGACGAATCCCCCTCTCCAGAGCCCCGAACAGACTGCAGATCAGCCCTCCCGAGAGGTTTTAGGGCTTGGCGGCGGCTTCGTATCGTAAAACGTGATGATTTCTTCTCTCTGATTTTTCTCTCATCGAAACTCAATATATAGAGTTGGAGTTGGCATCGGAGGGTCTCCAGGGGGCCCACGAGGTAGGGGGCGCACCCTAGGGGGGGTGCCCCCCACCCTCGTGGAAAGGGTGTGGGCCCCTTGGTCTTCATATTTGGCGAGGATTTATTATTATTTTTTTAAGACCTCCTGTGGAGTTTCAGGTCATTCTGAGAATATTTGTTTTTTGCACATAAAACAACATCATGGCAATTTTGCTGAAAACAGCGCCAGTCCGGGTTAGTTCCATTCAAATCATACAAATTAGAGTCCAAAACAAGGGCAAAAGTGTTTGGAAAAGTAGATACAACGGAGACGTATCAAATCCCCCAAGCTTAAACCCTTGCTTGTGCTCAAGCAATTCAGTTGACAAACTGAAAGAAAGAAAAACTTTTACAAACTCGGTTTGCTCTTGTTGTTGTAACTATGTCAAGACATCATTCAAGTTTTCAGCATAGATCATAACTAACCACACTTGCAATAATTCTCAGGTCTCATCATTACTCATATCAATAGCATAATCAACTAGCAAGTCATAATAATAAATCTCAGATGACAACACTTTCTCAAAACAATCATAATATGATATAACAAGATGGTATCTCGCTAGCCCTTTCTCAGACCGCAAAACATAAATGCAGAGCACCTTTAAAGATCAAGGACTGACTAGACATTGTAATTCATGGTAAAAGAGATCCAATCATAGTCACACCCAATATAAATTAATAGTGATGAATGCAAATGACGGCTGTGCTCTCCAGCTAGTGCTTTTTAATAAGAGGGTGATGACTCAGCATAAAAGTAAATGGATAGGCCCTTCGCAGAGGGAAGCAGGGATTTGTAGAGGTGCCAGAGCTCGGTTTTGAAATAGAGATAAATTGTATTTTGAGCGGTATACTTTCATTGTCAACGTAGCAACTAAGAGATGGCGATATCTTCCATGCTAAACACATTATAGGCGGTTCCCAAACAGAATGGTAAAGTTTATACTCCCCCTCCACCAACAAACATCAATCCATGGCTTGCTCGAAACAACGAGTGCCTCCAACATGCATCAGGTCCCAGGGGGAGTTTTGTTTGCAATTAATTTTGATTTAGTTTGCATAAAGCATTGGACTGGGTATCCCGGTGACCAACCATTTTCTCGTGAGTGAGGAGCGGAGTCCACTCCTCTTGAGAATAACCCGCCTAACACGGAAGATAAGGACATCCTTTGTTGATACATGAGCTATTCGAGCATACAAAACAGAATGTTTATTTGAAGGTTTAGAGTTTGGCACATACAAATTTACTTGGAACGGCAGGTAGATACCGCATATAGGAAGGTATAGTGGACTCATCTGGAATAACTTTGGGGTTTAAGGGATTGGATGCACAAGCAGTATTCCCGCTTAGTACAGGTGAAGGCTAGCAAAAGACTGGGAAGCGACCAACTAGAGAGCGACAACAGCCATGTACATGCATTAAAATTAATAAACATTGGATGCAAGCATGAGTAGGATATAATCCACCATGAACATAAATATCGTGAAGGCTATGTTGATTTTGTTTCAATTACATGCGTGAACATGTGCCAAGTCAAGTCACTTAAATCATTCAAAGGAGGATACCACCCCATCATACCACATCATAATCATCTCAATAGCATGTTGGCATACAAGGTAAATCATTATAACTCATAGCTAATCAAGCATGGCACAAGCAACTATGATCTCTAATTGTCATTGCAAACATGTTTATTCATAATAAGCCGAATCAAGAACGCGGGACTCATCATATTTACAAAAACAAAAGAGGTCGAGTTCATACCAGCTTTTCTCCTCTTAGTCAGTCCATCATATATCATCATAATTGCCTTTCACTTGCACGACCGAACGCTGTGAATAATAATAAGAGTGCAGGTGCATTGGACTAAGCTGGAATCTGTGAGCATTCAATAAACATGAGAAGACAAGGCAATATGGGCTCTTTGGTTAATTCAACAATAATGCATATAAGAGCCACTTCAACAATTTAATTATGGTCTTCTCCTACTGACCCCCAAAGAAAAGAAAAGAAATAAAACTATTTACACGGGAAAGCTCCCAACAAGCAGAAGAAGAACGGGAAATATTTTTGGGTTTTCTTTTTAATTATTACTACCACAGCAGAAAAGTAAACTACTACTATTTTTTTGGTTTTTCTTAAGGTTTACTAAACACACAAGAAGAAAGCGGGAAAAAGGAAATAAACTAGCATGGATATTAAAGTGAAAAAGTATGAGCACCGACATCTAGCAATGAGTGTGTGTGAACATGAATGTAATGTCGGTGAGAAATACGTACTCCCCCAAGCTTAGGCTTTTGGCCTAAGTTGGTCTATGGCCACGGCTGGCCTGGCGGATATCCATAATAATAGTTGTTGGGGTCGTACTGTGATGAGGAAGGATAGTTGGGCTCATACTGATGTGCAGCGGTTATCGCCTGCTGAGCTGCAGCGTGGAGTCGAGCTGCCTCCGCTCTCCTCTCGTACTCTTCTACCTCCTCTCTGGTAATAACATATCTTCCTTTTGCCTGTGAATCAAAGAAGGCAGGAGTAGGGAGAGTAATACGGAAAACATGTCGTTTGTAAAAAATTAAGCGGTATACGAGAGGTGATTCAGACCTCTCGACAAACTGGTGCGAAGCCATAGTCATAATCTAAATATGCAGGGGGCAACTCCGTATCACCCTCACGAATGTCTATTTCAAGAAAATGAGCTAAGCGGGTCGCAAAAATTCCTCCAAAGAAATCTTCCACCAAAGAAATCTCCATTATGTCTATTATGATGCAACCTACGAGCTACAATGGCTCCCATATGATAAGATTGGTCTCCTAACACAGCACTCCTAAGAATGCTAAGATCAGGGACACACATGTGACATGCTTCATCCTTAGCATTTATGCATCTACCGATGAAGAGAGCAAAATAATGTATAGCAGGAAAGTGAATGCTCCCTATGGTAGCCTGGGTTATATCTCTAGATTCCCCCACAGTTATACTAGCAAGAAAGTTTCTAAATTCAGATTTAGGGGGATCCCTAACACTACCCCATGATGGAAGTTTACAAGCAGAAGTGAAATCCTCTAAGTCCATGGTATAAGATTTGTCATAAAGATCAAACATGACTGAAGGAGAATTACGCGAAGATGAATACTCAAACCTCCTCACAAATGAACTTGTGAGATCATGATACTGGGGGCATTTGTCAACCTCAAAATCCTCAAGACCGGCATTGCGTAAATATGATTTGAATTCTTCTTTAATTCCCGCACGGTCCATAAATTTTTCTGACGGCCATTCGCAAGGCCATACCGGAGCGTCTCTTGGTGGATCCTCGTCAGCATCGCGCATAGCAATCCTGGGTCCTTGCTTCTTGGAGGAACCACCATGGAGCATCTTCCTAAACATATTGTTTATCTCTGAACAAATTCTGAAATTTTTAGTAACTTCAAAATAAAAGTAAACCAACTTCAATAAAACTTATAGCAACTACACCTACAAGTGCCTAGAGCCTAAATCAAGCATTAGAACTACTTGGAACCATATAAATTTGACATGCAAGCTCAAGAACATGGTCACCTATGCAGCACAAATTTGCAAAGAATAAAGCACTAGAACAAAAACTAATTGGACCAATGGAGGAGTCACATACCAAGGAACAATCTCCCCAAGCAGTTTTGCAAGAGGTGCTTTGAGCAAGGAGATCGAAAATCACAGAAAAAGTGGTTGGAACTCGTGCTTGAGTTGGTTTTTTGGGTTTGTGTGAGATAGAGGAAGAAGATGGGTGCTGGGATAAGTGGAGGAGGGCCACCATGGGCCCACGAGGCAGGGGGCGCGCCCTATAGGGGAGGCGCGCCCACCACCCTTGTGGCCAGGTGGCAGCTCCTCCCGCGGTGATTTTTGCACAGTAAATCCTCAAATATTCCCGAAAAAATCATATTAAATTGGCATGGCATTCTGAGGACTTTTATTTTTGGGATATTTTTATATTGCATGGATAATCAGATAACAGACAGAAAAATACTATTTTTACTTTATTTAATATAAATAACAGAAAATATAAAGAGGGTACAGAAGTTTGTGCTTCTAGTTTCATCCATCTCATGCTCATCAAAAAGAATCCACTGACAAGGTTGATCAAGTCTTGTTAACAAACTCATTCCGATAATCATGAAACCGGAGAAATTTCGAATAACACTAAGTTACCTCAACGGGGATATGCACATCCCCTATAATAAGTATATCATATTTCTTCTTGACAGTAGGAAGAGGAAATTCAAAACCTCCAATTATAATCGATGGAATTTTCCAATGGAGTTGATACTATGAACTTGAGGTTGTTTCCTCAGAAAGTGTACCGTATGCTCATTACCATTAACATGAAAAGTGACATTGCCTTTGTTGCAATCAATAGCAGCCCCTGCAGTATTAAGAAAAGGTCTTCCAAGAATAATAGACATACTATCATCCTCGGGAATATCAAGAATAACAAAGTCCGTTAAAATAGTAATGTTTGCAACTACAACAGGCACATCCTCACAAATACCGACAGGTATAGAAGTTGATATATCAGCCATTTGCAAAGATATTTCAGTAGGTGTCAGCATAAAGAAGTCTACGATATAAAGAGAGAGGCATAACACTAACACCGGCTCCAAGATCACATAAAGCAGTTTTAATATAATTTCTTTTAATGGAGCAAGGTATAGTAGGTACTCCGGGATCTCCAAGTTTCTTTGGTATTCCACCCTTAAAAGTATAATTAGCAAGCATTATGGAAATCTCAGCTTCCGGTATCTTTCTTTTATTAGTAATGATATCCTTCATATATTTAGCATAAGGATTTGTTTTGAGCACATCAGTTAATCGCATACGCAAAAAGATAGGCCTAATCATTTCAGCAAAGCGCTCAAAATCCTCATCATCCTTTTTCTTGGATGGTTTAGGAGGAAAAGGCATGGGTTTCTGAACCCAAGGTTCTCTTTCTTTACCATGCTTCCTAGCAACAAAGTCTCTTCTATCATAACGTTGATTCTTTGATTGTGGGTTATCAAGATCAACAGCAGGTTCAATTTCTACATCATTGCCATTACTAGGTTGAGCATCATCATGAACATCAGCATTAATATTTTCACTAGGTTCATGTTCATTACCAGATTGTGTTTCAGCATGAGACATAGATATATCATTTGGATTATCAGGTGGTTCAGCAATAGGTTCACTAGAAATTTGCACAGTTCTATCATTTTTCTTTTTCTTCTTTTTAGAAGAACTAGGAACATCAATATTATTTCTCTGAGAATCTTGCTCGATTCTCTTAGGGTGGCCTTCAGGATACAAAGGTTCCTGAGTCATTCTACCAGTTCCAGTAGCCACTCTAACAGCATAATCATTTTTCTTACTATTCATTTCATCAAGCACTTCTTTTTGAGCTTTAAGTACTTGTTCTACTTGAGTGGTAACCATAGAAGCATGTTTGCTAATAAGTTTAAGTTCACCTTTAATATCAGCCATATAATCACCCAAGCGTCTAATCATATAAGCATTTTCTTTTAATTGTCTACCAAAATAAGCATTGAAGTCGTCTTACTTAAACATAAAGTTATCAAACTCATCCAAGCACTGACTCGCAATTTTAGTAGGAGGAACTTCAGCTTTATCATATCTATAGAGAGAATTTACCTTTACTACCTGTGTCGGGATATCGGGATCAGGAGGTTCTTCGACAAATAAATAATTGAGATCATAAGTTTCTTCAACAGGTGGTATATTAAGACCATGTATTTCTTGAATAGGAGGTAAATTCTTAACATCTTCAGCTTTAATATCTTTCTCTTTCATAGATTTCTTTGCCTCTTGCATATCTTCGGGACTGAGAAATAGAATACCTCTCTTCTTCGGAGTTGGTTTAGGAATAGGCTCAGTAATTGGAGCAAGAGCTGGCTCGGGAGCTGGCTCAGGAGATGGCTCAGGAGGTGCCCAATTATTTTCATTTGTCAACATATTATTCAATAGAATTTCAGCTTCATCTGGTGTTCTTTCCCTGAAAAGAGAACCAGCACAACTATCCAGGTAATCTTTGGAAGCATCGGTTAGTCCATTATAAAAGAATATCAAGTATTTCAGGTTTCTTAAGAGGATGATCAGGCAAAGCATTAAGTAACTTGAGAAGCCTCCCCCAAGCTTGTGGGAGACTCTCTTCTTTAATTTGCACAAAGTTGTATATTTCCCTCAAAGCACCTTGTTTCTTATGAGCAGGGAAATATTTAGCAGAGAAGTAATAAATCATATCCTGGGGACTACGCACACAACCAGGATCAAGAGAATTAAACCATATCTTAGCATCACCCTTTAATGAGAACAGAAATATTTTGAGTAAATAGAGGTAACGTGATCTCTCATTATTAGTGAACAGGGCAGCTATATCACTTAACTTAGTAAGATGTGCCACAATAGTTTGAGATTCATAGCCATAAAACGGATCAGATTCAACCAAAGTAATTATATCAAGATCAACAGAGAATTCATAATTTTTATCAGGAACACATATAGGTGAAGTAGCAAAAGCAGGGTCAGGTCTCATTCTATCTCTAAGTGATTCTTTGTTCCATTTAATTAATAACCTCTTAAGCTCATATCTATCCTTGCAAGCGAAAATAGCAACAGAAGATTCCTTATCGAAAAGATAACCTTTAGGAATAACAGGCATGTTTTCATCATCACTATCATCATCGTATTCAGATTCAATAATTTCTTTTTCTCTAGCCCTAGCAATTTGTTCATCAAGAAATTCACTAAGGGGCACAGTAGTATCAGGCATAGAAGCAGTTTCATCAAAAGTATCATGCATAGCAGAAGTGGCATCATCAATAACATGCGACATATCAGAACGAATAGCAGAAGCAGGTGTAGGTGTCGCAAACTTACTCATAACAGAAGGTGAATCAAGTGCAGAGCTAGATGGCAGTTCCTTACCTCCCCTCGTAGTTGAGGGATAGATCTTGGTTTTTGGATCTCTCAAGTTCTTCATAGTGTCCAGCAGATATAAATCCCAAGTGACTCAAAGCATAGAGCTATGCTCCCCGGCAATGGCACCAGAAATTTGTCTTGATAACCCACAAGTATAGGGGATCGCAACATCTTTCGAGGGTAGAGTATTCAACCCAAATTTATTGATTCGACACAAGGGGAGCCAAAGAATATTCTCAAGTATTAGCAGCTGAGTTGTCAATTCAACCACACCTGGAAACTTAGTATCTGCAGCAAAGTGTTTAGTAGCAAAGTAATATGATAGTGGTGGTAGTGGCAATAAAAGTAAAGACAGCAAAAGTAATATTTTTGGTATTTTGTATTGATTGTAACAGTAGCAGCGAGAAAGTAAATAAGCGTAAACCAGTATATGGAAAACTCGTAGGCACCGGATCAGTGATGGATAATTATGCCGGATGCGGTTCATCATGTAACAGTCATAACATAGGGTGACATAGAACTAGCTCCAATTCATCAATGAAATGTAGGCATGTATTTCGTATATAGTCATACGTGCTTATGGAAAAGAACTTGCATGACATCTTTTGTCCTACCCTCCCGTGGCAACGGGGTCCTATTGGAAACTTAGGGATATTAAGGCCTCCTTTTAATAGAGAACCGGAATAAAGCATTAGCACATAGTGAATACATGAACTCCTCAAACTACGGTCATCACCGGGAGTGGTCCCGATTATTGTCACTTCGGGGTTGCCGGATCATAACACATAGTCGGTGACTATAGACTTGCAAGATAGGATCAAGAACTCACATATATTCATGAAAACATAATAGGTTCAGATCTGAAATCATGGCACTCAGGCCCTAGTGACAAGCATTAAGCATAGCAAAGTCATAGCAACATCAATCTCAGAACATAGTGGGCACTAGGGATCAAACCCTAACAAAACTAACTCGATTACATGATAAATCTCATCCAACCCATCACCGTCCAGCAAGCCTACGACGGAATTACTCACGCACGGCAGTGAGCATCATGAAATTGGTGATGGGAGGATGGTTGATGATGACGACGGCGACGAATCCCCCTCTCCGGAGCCCCGAACGGACTCCAGAGAGGTTTTAGGGCTTGGCGGCGGCTCCGTATCGTAAAACGCGATGATTTCTTCTCCCTGATTTTTTTCTCTCCGAAAGCAAATATATAGAGTTGGAGTTGGTGTCGGAGGGTCTCCAAGGGGCCCACGAGGTAGGGGGTGCGCCCTAGGGGGGGCCCACCCTCATGAGAAGGGTGTGGGCCCCCTAGTCTTCATATTTGGCGAGGATTTTTTATTATTTTTTATAAGACCTCCCGTGGAGTTTTAGGTTATTCCGAGAATATTTGTTTTCTGCACATAAAACAACACCATGGTAATTCTGCTGAAAACAAGCGTCAGTCCGGGATAGTTCCATTCAAATCATACAAGTTAGAGTCCAAAACAAGGGCAAAAGTGTTTGGAAAAGTAGATACGACGGAGACGTATCATTGTGCTATGATTGGTGTTCCGGTTGCCAAACGGATACATGCCATCACTACTAGCGCCAAGCACGATGTTCCTGGGATCATTTGCGAAAAAATCAAATTCAGCATTTAATGCTCTCCACTGGCTAGCATCTGCGAGGTGACTCAGCTTCGGATCATCTCCGTCATCTGGCTTCACCCTCTCCGCGTGCCAGCGCATAAGCTTTGCTTCCTTAGGATATACGAAATACCGCTGCATATGCGGAGTGATCGAAAAGTCCCATACAACTTTCTGTGGAGCTTTCTTTCCATCCTTCTTATATTGTGAAGCATTGCACTTTGGACAGATGGATTTTTTCGCGTGCTCGTTCCGATATATGATGCAATCATTGATGCATGCATGATATCTAACGTGTGGCAGATCAAGAGGGCACACAAATTTCTTTGGCTCCTCGACACTAGTAGGACGCATGCTTCCCATAGGAAGAACCTTCTTTAGATACTTCAGAAGTTCATCCAGGCTTGCATCCGTCCATTTGTTTTTTGCCTTCATCTTTAGAAGTTCTAGTGTGAAACTCAAGCGGGTCACCTCGGGATCGCAACCATCATACAAAGGAGTCATCGAGTCTACCTCCAGTTGCGCCAGTTTGGCCTCCTCTCTAGAAGCAGCTCTGTCGCTAGTTGTCTTCTTGCGAAGCAGGTCTCGAACATGCGGGCCCCGCATGGCTGAACTTAGTAGCGACAAAGATGGTGGCGTGTCCGCATCTTCTCCACCTTGTACTGCCTCTTCTCCATCGCCATTTCTGAGGCCGTCTTCTTCTTCAGGCACATAATCGGTCATCTCTTCGTCTGGCCCCATGTCATTATTTCCTGCCCCGTCAACGTCCTCATCATCATCATCATCTTCACTTATCCACCGAGTATGGACATCCATGAAACCATGCATTAGTAGGTGCATCCTGAATTTACCACCTTTAAAGTGGTCAAGCCTGACTCCTGCTTTGCATTTTCGACATGGACATACAACATCCTTCAGTCTTTTTTCATAAATGCCGTCCACCGCGGATTGCCAGTATCTTTCCACCATCCTTCCATTGACCTTTATGATCACCTGTGCGCGGATCAAAATATTATAACCACATATGCATGCATGGATCAAATTTATACAAAAATTCAGCATGACCTTCCCTAAACATAGGACATATTGAGTTTGCTCAAAATTTGCCGAAACGAAATTGAATCAACATTTCGACAAAACATAAGCAAATCATGTCACCCACATTTCAACAAATATACAATATAGGCAACTCAAATTATGCCACACACAATTCGGTATATTCTCATATCGCATATATATATATATATAGTTTCGGTCATATCACACACAAACACTTTTTTTGCTCACCTGTGTGTCGAGAGGGGTACCGAGCACCTTCTTAATTAGCTAGTAGCTCTAGATATAGCTCTAACTAGCTAGTTGAGAGAGAGAGAGAGCTAGGGAGAGAGAGGGAGGAGAGGGAGAAGAGGGAAGGCATTAATGGAAGGGGGTGGTGGAGGGGCAAAGAAGAGTGGGTGGTGGAGGGGGGAAAGAAGAGGGGGAGGAGGAGGAGCATTGAAAGGAACAAGCAGGTGCAAGGAAAGGGGGAGAAAGTAAGCGGGGGAAGAAGAGAGGGGAGGAAGAAGGGGGTGGGGAAGGTGGTAGGTATTTTGGCTGGTGACCATAGCAGTAGCGCAGGTCACCAATATGCGCTACTGCTATGGGCGCCAGCCAAAATATCTACTACTAAGTTCCACTACCTATAGCGTGGGGGTGGAAAAACACGCTACTCGTAAAAGCATACACATAGAAGAAATGGCAGTAGCGTGTTTCTTTCAACAGGCGCTATAGATCCTAAACTAATAGTAGCGCTGGGTAGATGACCTGCGCTGCTAATTTTTATTGATCAGGTGGTGTGGTGTGGCACACTTACCGGTAGCATGGTCCAAGGAAACCAGCACTGCAGCTAATGTATACCAATAGCGCTCTTTCTACCTAGCACTACTACTAACTAATAGTAGCGTGGGGTCATAAACAACACTACTGGTAAAACTTCTATCTATAAGCATTTTCCTAGTAGTGCGGGGCTCCTAAGGTCGGGTCTGGCGGCAGCTCCTCCCTGAGCAACACCGGGCCCGCAACCAGGGGGGCACTGTCGGCTTGTGGAGCTTCTCCTCGAAGACGCGAGGCTTCTAGGGCTCATGGCAGGACGCCCTCTTGGTGATGCCGTCCGCTTCCTTGTTCATGCCCCACAGGACATGTGGCAATTCCAAGTCCAAGAAGCGTTTTTTGATTTTACGTACCTCTTCCAGGTAAGCCTCCATGTGCTCGTCCTTCGCCTTGTTTGTTCGAGAAGTTGACGAGGAGTTGTGAGTCGCCTTTGATGGTGAGGCGCTTGATTCCCAGGGCGGACGCGACCCTAAGGCCAGCAATCAAGCCCTTGTACTCTACGATTTTGTAGGAGAGACCTGCATAGAAATCTCCGCTCCTAGGGAGGCCGCTCCCTCGGGAGGTCTTGGTGTCATCCGCCTCGTGAGGCCTGGGCCCTCACGAGGGTCTTGTCTTGGTTCTCTTGCATACGGCTTTACCAGGCCGTCGTGGGAGCCACGCCGTGGGCCATAGGTAGGCAAGTCTGGGTACCCTTGTTCCCAGAATTCTGACAGCGAGCTGCTGGCCGATATCCATGGGGGAGACTTCGGGCACCACTACTCTTTGTCTCGCACTCTCATGGGCAAGGTGTTTCATAGCAGGTTCTACTGGCCCACGGCACTTCACGACGCCACCGAGTTGGTTCAGTCTTGCGAGGCCTGCTAGTTCCACGCCAAGCAGATTCACCAGTCGGCGCAGGGGCTCCGCCCTCATGGCCCTTTGCGGTTTGGGGGTTGGACATAGGGGCCATTCCCTCGGGAAGCCGGCGATACCACTACCTCTATGTAGCCATCTAAAAATTCATCAAGTGGGCGGAGGTGGAACCCGTGCGCACCATCCCAGTAGGCTCGGCTGTCAAGTTCATCAAGGGCCTCATGAGCCAGTTCGGCGTCGCCAACCGCATCATCACCAACAAGGGTTCCCAGTTTACAAGCAACCTCTTCAGGTCATATTGTACCAACCTTGGAACACAGATATGGCACGCTTCGGTGGCACAGCCACGAAGCAACGACCAAGCCGAGCGCGCCAACGCAGAGGTCCTCAGGGGCCTCAAGGCTAGAAGCTTCAAGAAGAAGCTTGAGGCCTGCGGTAGGGGTTGGCTGGACGAGCTGTAGTCCATGTTGTGGTCCATCTGCATCACTGCCACTAAGCCCACCAGCGAAGCTCCGTTCTTCCTCGTGTACGGGCCTGAGGTGGTCCTTCCGCTTGAGATCAAGCATGGTTCCCCGCGGGATGCCACATGGGGGAACCGATCTCGTGCTCGGCGGGGAAACCCATCGCCAAGTTTCCCTCCATGCCGCGAGGTACAAACAGGCCTTGCCGCGCAACCACAGTCGCAACATCTGCTCCCGGACACTCGAAATCAGAGACCTCAACCTAAGGTGGGTCCTCTCCAGGGAGAGCCTTCACAAGCTCTCACCCATGTGGGAGTGTCCGTTCAGGGTCGCCCGCGTCTCCAGGCCTGGCGCCCCGCGCCTGGAGACGGAGGACGGGGTCCCCATGTAGAACGCTTGAAACATCCAACACCTTCACAAGTTCTACCCGTGACACTCTCACATAATAATGAGTGCGGCTGTACACGCGCTGGAGTCTCCTGATGTGTTGTTCCACAGCCTTGCGGGAGCTCCCGCCCACAGCCAAGTGGAAGCCCCATGCTCCGTGCTGGCGGAACGGTCGAATAGCGACTATGCCCATGCCCAAGTGGAGGCCCCATGCTCCATGCTCGTGGGAAGACTAGTGTAGGTGCCGGAAGCGACAACTTTTCCCCTGTTTATTGTAAACCATTTTGCGATTTTCCCGAATGAAATTTGAAGCCTTTGCATATTTTCTCAAAGAAGGGTGGGGGTTTGTTTTCCTGCGGTGTTTCTATTCTCGAATCTTTCTTCAGAAGAGCGTCCACCGCTGCCCGTCCCCCCCTCCCCCCCCCCCCCGAGCATCCGGTGAGCGAGGGCTAGGCATCATGTTGGCGCTTGGGCCAGTCCCGGCGGCATTGAAGACTCGGGCTGTGACAGCCACGGGTCTACCCCAGTGAACACCACCTCACAAGGATCCTGGTGCCTAAAACACTCGCGCGATGCTCACGGGCGAGCCAACAGGCACACATTGCCCTCGGCCTCTCGCGCGGGAGGGCTCACCAATAACACCCTTGAGGGGCCATTCTCAAAATGTTGACAGGTAAACAGAAGATAGAAAGCATAAGGAGACGCATCGTCATCGTCGTTGTTGTTGGTCCCGTGCCCTCCGGCTTCATGCTGGTGTTCATGGCTGTCGGGGCCGAACTGCGTGATTAAATCGTCTACATGGTCCTCGACCAACTCCCCCAGGGCATCCCAAATCGTCCCAGGCACGAAGGCTACCATGGCTTCCAAGTCAAAATCGGGGTCAGAGCGAAGGAGGTTGCTAAAGACGCGTGTTGACGCCCGTGCAAGGAGATCACCGCTCTCCTCTTCCACGAGCCCGCTCACCCTCTCCGCACCTCCTTCAAGCTGCTCCATGATCCTAGGGAAGAAACCAAGATAACCAGCATCATCGGGCACTAGCGGATGATACATCTCCAATGTATCCATAATTTTTTATTGTCCCTATCACATCCCTAGTCTGGTATGCACTTAGGTTAGCTAGATATGTTTGCATCATGTCTAAAATTCATTTAAATTTGAAATGCTGAACAAACCCTAGCATCAAATCAAATCAAATAGGCTCAAGTAAAATCTGTTTCAATGAACCCAAAATGCCCTTCAAAAATGTTCATAATTTATGGAACATGGTGAAAACCTAAACCAAAAATGGTGGACATTTTTCCAGGACATAAATGGTCTTTGAATTAATCCAATATGTACTTGAATTGGAGCTTTAAAATTCTACAAATAGTTTTATAGCTCCAAATATTTTGAAACTTGTTGAGGGTCTCTGAAATAATTCATTTAGTGCCCATAAAAAGTTTCAGAATTTTACAAAATGGTTTAGTGCTAAAACTAAATCAAAAACAATTACAGAAATAGAAAAACAAAACAAAACAGGAAAAAAGGGTAGAGAGAGAGTTACCTGGGCCAGCCTACCTGATCTGGCACTATAGTGGCCCAACCCACTGGCCAGCTCCAGTCATCTCCTAGCTCACGTCAGGAGGACGAGCGCGTGGCTAGTGCGCACGAGCACGCACCCCGGCCACCTCCTGCCTACCTGCCTGCTTGGACACCACGGAAGACCTCACCGCAGATGTATGGATCGAGCCGATGCCGTTCACTTTCCCCTCGCCCTGTCCCTCGCTCTCTCTCTCCCAGAGCCGAACATCATCGTAGCCACTGAAGTCATTCCCCGTAGCCACCGTGCTCCTCATGCCCACCCGAAGTGCCCAAGAGCTCCGCCTCGAGTACCTCTTCCTTTTCGCCGAGCAATGCACCACGGGAGCCCCTGTAGCGCCTCCATCACTGCCTTCTCCCTCGTCGGCCGCAAAAGATCGCCGCCACCGTTCCTCCTCTCCGACACCTCCCCGAGCCCGCTGAGACCACCGTCCGACTCGCCATGAGCTCCTGCTCCCAACCCCTCTCTCCCCTTTGTCGATTTCGATCCCTGATGCCGGTAGCCACCGAGCCAGGAAGGTCGCTGCCACCGGCAATGTCATTGTCGCGGCAACAGTTGCTACCGCTCGCTTCCGAGCACATCCTCGTACTCACCGTGCTCTCAGGAGCCTAACCCGACCTTCAAATTGCCGTCTGGTGCACCGCAGCCGTCACCTGCTTTGAGCCCCCAGTGCTTCCGTAGCCAAACCTCATCACCGACCACTTTTCCGGCAACTCCGGCACTACCCGACAACACCACTAGATGCGCTGCACTCCCAGCTACCTGTACCCGCAAACCGCGGCCGAAACCGTCCCCTGTATCACCTTTCATGGTCTCTCCGTCATCGCTTTTGGTCGCCATTGTCCAAACTCCGGCGAAGCCGACGTGGCACCTTCATTAGTGGGTAACCATCCGCTAATAACCCTGCTAACCAACCCCACAGCCACTGACATGTGGGCCCTGTGCTAATTAACCTACTAAGTAAACCAGATTAGTTAGATAACCCCTTGTTAATTAGCTGTTTCACTGACCAATGGGCCCCACTGGTCAGGTTTGATGCGGCCGACCCAGTTGACATGCTGACATGAGCCTTGCGCAATGCTGACGCAGTAAATGTTTCTGGAGTTTAAAATAAATTAGAAATGA
The DNA here is from genome assembly GCF_003073215.2 of Triticum urartu. Taxonomy (NCBI): domain Eukaryota; kingdom Viridiplantae; phylum Streptophyta; class Magnoliopsida; order Poales; family Poaceae; genus Triticum; species Triticum urartu. The sequence continues at coordinate 424,821,767 of NC_053023.1, read as the reverse complement.
CTTATTTATTCTAGAAATTACTCTAAACTTCCAAGAATCATAGAAATTCAACCGTAGCTCAGATTGAAACAAGCTATATATGAAAAATTATCAGAAAAATTCAATCTATCCAACTGCACCATTTTGATGCATGTTTAAATAAATTGTAGCTGCTGATTAGGTCAAATTCAGATAAGGGCATTTAAAATGCTTAAGTTGGAGTTGTATTTGACTCCTTGATTCAAATGAGCTTCATTTAAATTATTGCTAGATGCGTTAGTGAAAATCATAGCATTCTTGATATGTCATGATCATGCATCATATTGTTGCATTTGTTTGTGTATTGATTTCCGACACCGTTCTTCTTGATAGGTCCTATGTTTGATATTCCAGGCAAGCAAACCCCCTTTGAGCATTTCGATACAATCTCACTCTCACACTCTTGCTCTCTTTTACTACATTAGGACAATAATGATTCAACTGTTACATGTTGTAGTATTTGAACCCCCATTCCTTTGCATGACTTGTCTTTGCCATAGTAAATAGTTGAAACCCACTAGCATGAGTAGGAGTTGTTCGAGCCATCATGTGCCTACACATTCATGCTTATTTGTTATGCCTGCTATGCTTAGAGTTGTTTTAGGTCTGATTCATCTGGGATGGATTGGAATGGTGGTGAACATGTCCCGCTGTTGAGAGCTAAGTGTGTGAACACAATTTGGTAAAGGTAGCGATGAGAGGCCATGTAGGGCTGGATGAACATGACCCCGTGGAGGACAGGTTGAACAGTAGCCGGTGGAGGGCTGGATGAACAGTAGCCCGTGGAGGGGTGGTTGAACAGGACCCCGTGGAGAGGGCTGGTTGAATAGTAGCCGGTGGAGGAGCGGTGGAGGCTGGATGAACATGAGCCCGTGGATGAACAGTCGGGGGTGGAGGCTGGAGGAGGTCAACGGTGGATGAATAGTAGCCCGTCGAGGCTGGAGGAGGTCGACGGTGGAGATGAACAGTATCCCGTGGAGTCTCGTTTTGCGGTACGCCACACCCCTCATGATGAACAGGACCCCCGTTTCAACCGTAGCACTCCAACAAAAGTCCATTTCCTCTGTTTTGCGGTATGGCACACCCATCCTGATTAACAGGACCCCGTTAAGACCGTAGGAGGTCCAAGAGAAGTCGGTTTCCTCCATTTTGTGGTACGCCAAACCCCTCCCGATAAACAGGATCCCGTTTCGACCGTGGCCGGTCGAACACAAGGTCGTTTCCTCTGTTCTGCGGTATGCCAGGCCTCGTTTCGATCAGCTATTCCGTCTAAGACGGTTGGCTCCCAATGAACACGATGTATTCTGTTGCCTCCCGATGAACACGACGTATTCCATTGCCTCCCGATGAGCACGACAATGCACCCAGCCATGTACACGAGACCTGGCCGTACGTACGCGCGAGTAGGCGTTCGAGACCCCGCCCGTATGTACGTATGTGGCCGTATTTTTTGCCGTGTGGCTGTATGTACGTGTACAAGGTTTAGACGGGCAGCCTGAACTGCTACGTGGGGGGCTCTACTATGACATGTGCCGCTACTTACTCGGCCACGGTTCATACTTGCAGGGAGACCGATCGACCAGTATGTATGTACACGTTCACGACCAGACAGACAACACTACGTAAGCTTTGACTGGGTGGGCCCTAGCAGTCAGGGAGGATAAGGACGCACTTCCTTACGTGCAAAGATATAGCTGCTCGGTCCCAGCTGTCAGGGGGAGGAATCATTTTTATTTTGCAAGTAATAAGGAGGCACTTCCTTGTGTTCGAAGATGTAGCTGGTGGGTCCCAGCAATCAGGTGGAGAAAACATTATTTTCAAGGTAAAAAGGATGCAGTTGCATGCATGCGTCCATGGGCGTGGTGTGTCCCCACTATCAGCCTCTCACATACAGTCATCTTCCGATGACTCTCGATTGTTGACCACATTGACCAAACCGTGCCGAGCCGGAAAGGCCCCAGACTGGAACGACCCAGAGATGGGGAAGACGCAATAGTGGAGTCGCAGATGGAGAGGAGTGGGAAACATGACTGGTTCGGGTGCGCGGCAGCACTGCAGCGGTGCCGCCCACAGGAGACAGGAGCAAGAATAGAGGTTGAAGAAGGAGCATGGCTGTTGGATTAACATCCAACGGTCCAGCTGCTAGAAACATTTGTTGATTAAGTTGACAAAGCCCGACGTACATGTCCGATTAGTAGGCCCACAAGTCAGCCACCAAATCTGACGGGTCCCAGCTGTCAACGAGAGGAATAATTTTTTCACATAACAAGTGATAGAGGTAAAGGTGTTCTGTCTTTCAATGAGATGGTGGCTATCGTTTTGTAGGAAGTCAACTTTGATGATCCGACTATGAACGTGCGAGGACATTGCGCCTTAGGAATCGCTAAACCAACTCCGAGAGGTTATTGACCAAGCCGGAGCATGATCAACCTGACCACGAAGGTCTGTTTCCTGCAGGCAAACGAAGAACAAGCAAGAATCTAAGATTGCAATCTGGATATTCCAAATATAAGAGGAAAGCTTTATTGATCAAGGTGGGGTTCTGTGACGCCTTTGTCTTGTCGTTGAACATAAACGAAGTATGCGAAGTTGCTGCTATGGCGAACTTTTAATCTAAACAAAACCCAGCATCTAAATGATGCCCTAAGGGCTGTATATATGGAGGAGAGAGGGGGTAATTTCGTGGCCCTAGGAGGAGGGGTCCGAAACCAACCCTAACTCTTGTTTCCCCACACATACGAACTCCAAAAACAGCCTATAATCAAGTATTTCAAAATTATATGGGCCTGGCCCAAAAATAAGGTGACGCAGCACCTAGAATAGCCTCTGGACGAAGTTTATGAAATGGAATCTTGTATATTTCATCCAAGGCTTCATGCACTCATTATGGTGGCTTCAAAGTCCTGGAATCATCACTTATAACTCCGTTTTTGTTCCCTTGTGCATGTCATCATCTCCATGCTTGAACTTGCTCCAAGGTTCATCTTTCTTGTCCAAGCTAGGCCCTTCATTTGTATGCAAAACATATGTATCCAATTTAGGCAGCATCATATTCTCATGAAGATTAGAATAGTTACCAAGGAACGAAAGTACCTGGTAATTTAATTGGCGTGCGCGAGCTCTAGTAATTGGTCCAGTATGTATAGCACCAGGGGTTGTGGGTGTAACGATGGTATTGACGTCCTCATCAATAAGGAGGCACTTCCTTCCGTGCGAAGATATAGGCGGTGGGTCCTAGCTGTCAGGGAGAGGAAACATCTTTTTTCAGCTTAATAAGGAGCAACTTTCCTTGCGTGTGACCATGGACCTCGTGGGTCCCAGCCGTCAGGCTCTCCATGTACAGTCCTCTTCCGATGACTCTTGTTTGTTGACCACGCCGTGTCGAGCGCAGCGAGGTGTTGGACGACGGCGAGGCCCCAGACTCGAATGACCGAAAGATGGGAAAGATGCGGCAGTGGAGTCGCAAATGGACAGGAGTGGGAAACTTGACTGGTTCGGGTATGGGGTGGGCCTACACTCGGTAGAGAATAATAGGAGGTGCGGAGTGGAGGGATGGCCTGACCGTCAGCGGGGTAGCGTTTCGCTACGAGGCACACAAAACAACACCACTGGATGCCGGAGGCTGGAACAGGCGGTCCCGGCAGCGCTGGCGGAAAGGTTGAAGAAGAATGCCGGCCATTGGATGTAAATCCAACATCTTGCTTAGGCTTCGACCTACTGGCCCACATGTCAGCTAGTCCATTTGTTTTTTAGTCCATTTGGTGGGCTAGGTGAAACAATGATGTAGCATCTATGCAGCCCGTTTATATATATGCTAGAATTTAAAGCCCATTTGTATTTTTCTCTGAATCCATGGACTTGCTGGGCTGGGTGAAAATATCATGTTGGGCTGGACGGAGAAATGTTATAAAAACATAAACACATGATTGGACATCTATTACTGCATTGTCCAGTAAAATCTTTGCAAGCTTATGTATGAATTCACTAGTTATTCACTTGCCAAGTTATATATAAATAATTATTATTATTATTTTGTAAGAACTTTCAATTTACGAAAAAATATCATTTTAATTTGATGAGTTAATAGGATGTGGGGTATTATTATTTTTTAGGCTAGACGTAGGACAATTGAGTTGGTTCTAGGGAAAAGTACTGGGAGAAAACTCAGTTTACATCGAAAAAGAAAGTGGGAGAAAATTCAGATATAGGATTAATGAAAATGAAAAATAAAGGAAGTGGGAAGGTCTATAAAATGGTTGGGCGAATGACAGGTTTAACGGAACCTTATGTTGTTTCTATTATATATATGTAATAAAATAAGATTATATATATATATACTATTATAGAAGGGAAAACATAGGTTCAGTTTTGCATTCTTATCTACTCTTATAAAAACAGAGTTGGTGATGATGGTGTGCCAGCCATCCTACAATATAGGCCATCCAATCTATATCCGATGGATAGGAAGGAAACTAAGGAAATTTGCAAAAAGATACCCACATCCCTCTCCACATTTGCAAATATGGCCTTCGCTTGTTCATTCTTTTCTCCCACAAGATAAGCTACTCGTACAAATGCATCTTGATGTTCCGTGCAACGCATGGGCATCTTGCTAGTAGAAAAATAGAACTGAGTTGTGCGTCATCTTGAAAAAACAAACATAACATGGGCTGCTGATGTTATAGACAAGCTAGGTTGGGAGGCCCAGAGGCCGCTTGATACCCGTTGGATCCAAAAAAATGTTGAAACATGTCATGGGCTACCCATGTTAAACAACAAAACCTGGCCATGGACCTGGTGGGCCCGGGACTGTCAGCCTCTCCACGAACAGTTGTCTCCCGATTCCTCTTGTTTTGCTGACCATGCTGGGAACAACAGACGGCGGCGCCGTGGCGAGAGCACAAGGCAAAGGACGACGTCGAGACCTCGGACCGAACGAACTGGAGCAGGGGAAGACGCAAGCGAAGGGGAGTACAAGGGTTGACTTGTTCGGGTGCAGGGTGGGCTGGTGGAGCTGCCGCCGTCGGAAAGTGTGTGGGAGTAGAGGGATGGCCTGGCCAACACCGTAGACTATGATGGCCAGCCGCTGTATAGGAAGAGGACGAAAGATTGAACAAAATGAAGAAATACAAATGGATAGGTGGTTGGTCACATATGTCTGTGTACGAAACCTGCTGGGTCCACCTGAGAAGGAGAGTACGTTGGGAGGAAGGAGATTCAAAGCATGGCAGCCGAGTGAACTAGTTTTTTTTTTTGAAACAGACGAGTGAACTAGTTACATACATAAGCAAATAGCCACTAAAAAGCAAACGGGTTAATGGGTTTTTAGAAGAAATATTCGGACAAAATAGATAATTACGACACATAGTCTAATGCATGAAAGACTCAGATGCTAAAGGTGCTTATAAACAGATAAAGTACAACATCTAGACCTTCCTGGCATGCTTGATCATGACGCTGCGGCTGTCCGTGTACTCGTCGGTAACGGGAAGCAGACATACCCTCATGTCCAAGATCTGCCTATACATGTGGTAGCATGTGAATGTGTCCTTGGACGTGTAGGTTATGTAGGCTAGATTTAGAGGTACCTCCCACGTGTTCAGGTCCTTAGTATCGTTGTCTTCTTTCATGTTGGCGTAGAGGGGGTCGATGATGGTCTCGGCGAGGTCAACCACGGAGTCCTCCTGCCCGTTTCCGATGATCTTGTATTGCTTCTGGATGTCGACAAGCTTGTTGCACCAGATGGCCGAATCGTCGTGTTCTTCCTTCTCTCCACCTTAGCGAAGGTGCAGTCGGTGCTGCCGATGAAACGGGTGAATGCTCCAGAACCTCTGATAGCCCTACATCAGTGGTAGACGAGAACCTCGTCCCACACGCATACCTGGGCGACCGCGATCCGCTGGTGCTTGTCAGGAGACGAATGGATGGGCACAAAGTCTATTCCTGCGACCTTGTGCTTTCTCATCCCGTAGGTACTTCTTGAACTCAGCGAGGCAGAGCTTCACCGAGTCCAGATCGTTGGTGTACATCACATTCAACTTGGCGCAGTCATGGGACTTAACGGGGAACTCAAAGGTGAACTCCTTGCTGAAGTACATATCCAGCAGGCTCACCCCTCGGCTCGCCATTGGAGTCTCTTCAAGTGAACGAGTGGATAGGTGGTGGCAGCAATTCATTTTTCAGCTCTTGGGGAACTGAATTCAATAGTAAATTGAGTGTGTGCAGGCAACAATAGTTACTACCCCTCCCTCGCCTGCTGCACGCCCGGCAGAACATGCACCCTCGACGCATTCAAACGCCTCCATTAAGAAACCTATTCCAGCCACACATCATTTCACGAGCGGGTCTGTATTGGTACTGTAATAACAAGTGTTAGTGGTCACTTTACTTAAATTTAATTAGCTTTAATAGAAATTTATTATTAAAACAAGCAATGCATTGGCTCGTTCTATCAGTGCCACAGGATCAACATGCACAACAATTAGAATTATTATTCTCAGGACGCACGCGATCAGCACATTTGTCGCACTTTCACACAAATAATACTACCAAGTTTGAACTGTTTGTTATGGTTGCTCTCGTCTGCATCATCATGTCGTGTTTCCCAGCTTGCAAGATTCAGAACCAACAAATAAGATTCAAATAGTAAGTACAACAAAGATGCCTACAGATCTCATTGATCCCCAGCTTGCAAGATTCAGAACCAACCCATTAGAGCCTTTTTGATAAACTGAATATCGGGATTAAATCCATCTTGGCTAGTCGTGTCATACAACCCAAGAACTTCGTGAATGCTCTTAACCATCACAACATCTGTAATTAAGTATTCCTATTTGCACAGATAAGAAAGAGCATGATTACTATAATAGTGGCACTAGTTGAAGCAAACTTTATTTCCAAAATGATAAAAGATTGTGATAGAATAGCTTTATTTAAAAAATAGAACATTAGGACAGTATGACAAAGCACAATCATGTTGATAAAGGACAGTACTGACCGGTGTGAGGGGCCCTATGCCGCCATGACTCGATGTGGTGAACCTGCAACTCCACTCGAATGAGGCCAGCCTAGAGTTCCATGATTCAATTCATGCGCCTTTTTTCTGCAGTTCACCTCAAATGAAGCAAAGATTGCATCATTCAGCTAGCAAGAAGTACTTGCTCTCATGAGCTGGCAGGTTCTTCTTTAGTAGTTGCACTAAAATTCAGCAACACTAAGGTTGGTTGTCCTGCTCATGTAAGGTGCAACTATAATTTGCTTATCCTTTTGTGCAGTTCCACTAAAATAAAGTGCCATTGTGGTGATAGTGACGGCTCATCTTGCAAAAGCTAATAAAATGTTGCACGAGATTACCAACAGAATATGATGGAGATTTTGGAAACTCCAATCACCATTTTGTGCAGTTCCACCAAAATTGAGAGATGTTGCCCACGTGACATTTTAGTTGAACTGCACAAGACACTCATTCCAAAAAAAAGTGTTTTGTGCAGTTCACCAAAAGGTCACAATAGCAACAAGGTGAAATGGATATCCCTATCTGCACAAAAAGATAGAAAGTAAATAGTTGCTGGTCAATAAGAATATACGAAACATACACGAAATGAAAAGAAGCATCTTAATTATGTTCATGGCAATCACGCAAGGACAGTAGAAATTTTAAAACGTCAGCAATGCTTCATGTTACCGGAAGCATTATGATCAACTACGACATTCGTCAAGTATGGGATTACTTTAATCGTGGCATTGCTTGTTTACCAGATACAGTATATCAACAGCAGCTAAAGAGTTGGTTTAAGGGCATGGGACCGTGGGAACACCAGGTCACTCAGCAGCGTGAAGAAGAAACTTACTTATCATTCTGGGGAAAACAACAGGAGTACCATTTGTAAGACAGTTTAATTGCATCATATCACTTGAGGCATTAGATTAACAATATCACTGGTTAGACATGTCCTTAAGGTAACCGTGTGATCGCTTCATTTTACATGTGCCCTTACATTAGCAACAACAAAAGGTTGGTATAAGGACATGCGATAGTGGACGCATCAGCACAATGTACCTACAAGGAGGCATAAAGTGGTGATGCCGAGTTTGTTTATGCTCTGTGAGGGCAGCAAATTTAATCCTGGAGACCTTTTACTATTTGAGGGCAGCATATCTAATCCTAGAGACCTTTTACTATGTGAGGGCAGCAAATCTAATCCTGGAGACCTTTTACTATGTGAGTGCAGCAAATCTAATCCTGGACATACTTTGTTGACTTGTCCACCAGCTGGCACTTTCTATCCTTTTTTCAACCAATAAAAATCTGTTCCTTATCTAGTTTGTACCGAGTTTTCCCACTATTTCCCTTTTCAACCAAGAGACTGGTTGGGTATCCGGTCTCTACTACTTTCCCCCCCTGTTATTTCCTCTTTGAATCAAGTCCTAGATTCATGCTACGACTTTCCTCCCTTTCTTCATTGTTTGAACCAAGTCATAGATTTGAATGCATGAAGTAGCTTTACCTCTAATAATACTAAAAATTTAGGTGGATTTGGAAGAGCTGATGGAAGTAGAAAAAGATGCAAATGCAGGCATGTGGGGAGCTCGGGCAGCAGAGCAAGGCTGCTTTCGAAGAACTTGTACCTGAGGGTCATCCGGATGTCAGCGGTGGCAGGTCCAATCTGCGCACAATACAGCAGGGAGGAAGAAGGGTCGGAGGACCTCCCGAGTCGGCGCTGTGTCAGAGAGAACGGCAAGGGGCAGAGGATCGGGCCCCACCGTCAGCTGTGGGTTTCCTCCCTCGCCGGCGATGACTGCGTGAACGATTGACCTTTTAGTCCTCTACAGACACCGTCCAAAGGGATCCGGCTGGATCTGTGACCAGCGGTGAGCAAAGAGAAAATGTTGCTACTGCTGTCTTGTTTAGATATGGAGAGGATGAGAGAATGAAGAGAGCAACCCTAGTAAAGCAAGCGCTCAGGCCCCTGTGTACATATATAGTGGAGTGATTGTTTTATCCTGTCCACAACAAGCATTTCAATTTGTGTATGTGGCATTAAAGAAAATAAACTCTCTATTTAAGGTGACTATCTATATGACTCCTACTTACTACTAGTAGTAGTATTGTTCACTTATGCTCCCCGGCCCTCCATTCATTGAACAACCCCATGGGTGAATAAACATACAGTACTAGTATTTATATAGAACGAACAAGCTCGAACTATTTTCGCATAGTTAAAAGTTGAGGGCGGGGCTTTTCCCGGGCAGTACGCGCGGCAGTTTTCATGTAGGCGGTTTGGCAGAGAAGCGAGGAGGGTGAGGGAGTAGCGGATTCAACTTACTTACTGCTGAAAAGGTCGGGGTGTGTGATTTGACGGTGCATTACTACTAGAAAGACTTGTGATATGACTACTCACTATAGTCATGAATTACTGGCGATACGACCGGGGTGATGCCCCCCTTCCGTTCCGCACTCTAATCTGGTGCATGACACGTCGACCTGGATGCTGACTCTCCCACATGTCGACGAAGTACGTAGTAAGAAGGAGCAAAGAATCATGCGGTATATACTAGTACTACTACTCACGTTGGAGGAGTGCGAACCATGGCAGCCTAGTGAACCAGCAGTGCGAACCATGCAGCCCAGTGAACTAGCAGTAGAAAACAATGTGGTGATATGGCCATAAAAACAATGTGCTATGGTCTAGACTGTAGCATGTATAGTACTACTCCTCTTTGTTTGGATCCCTGAGTTAGAGCTAGTTTGGGTTGAAATAGCCTGAAATTATCCAAACAGGAGGGGTTAATTTGAGCTAGTTTGCTATAACCCAACTAAAAAAACTAGCCCGGTGGAGAGGTTCTAATAGTACTCCCTACGGTCCTAAATATAAGCCTTTTTAGATATTTCAAATGGAATACAACATATGGATGTATGTAGACATATTTTAGAGTGTAGATTCACTCATTTTGCTCTGTATGTAGTCACTTGCTGGAATCTCTAGAAAGATTTATATTTGGGAATGGAGGGAGAACTATACTAATAAAAACATTAAGGCCACGAGGCGATGCAGTGCTGGTTACAGGAGGCAAGAAGAAGAGATGCATCCATCGATGACGTCCACCTCCTCGACTCAGGGCACCGGCCCACTGAACGACGACTAAGTAGTAGTGGCTTTCGTGGCCAGGTGGACGTGCTTCTGAACAATGGCGCCCAAAGATTCCAGCCGCTTGAAGAAGCCCGACATCTTTCTGTCCTTGTTGGCCTTGTAGTGGCCTATGTAGAAGATTTCCTCATAGGCGTGGATGTGTAGGTCGATGGTTTCTTGCATGGCGAGGTGCTATGCGGCGAGCGTGGCCTCGAGGTGCACATTCTTCGTCGCGGCCTCTGGCACCTGCAGGGCAACCAGTGCTTGAAAGAGTTCATCACACAGGAGGCCGATGAGGGTGGCAGGCAATGAGGAGTCTGGGCGCGCGAGCTGGAGCAGTACGGCAAGGTCGTCCGCGCGCTTCTTAACGATGGTGAACTTGTGGATGGAGTGGACCATCATGTCGTCCATGCGAGAGGCGAAGCCGGCATCGGCGAGGGCTATGACGCCGGCAGTCGCTAGCACCATCTGGAAACGCTACGCGGTGCGGGGCCACTGGCCGGCGTCGTGGATGATTTGGCACAGCTGACTACCACTCGCGTCCATCGCCTCCATAGGTGCTTGTGGCTTCTGGTCACTTGGTCTTGGATTGGAGTGAGCAGTGTTGCGCAGAGACTAAGAGTAGATGGATTGGAGTGGTGGGGCACCTTTATATGAGAGTTCAAACTCTGTTGCCTTGACATCATGCTGGCTCTATTATGCTTCTCCAATTAATTCCCTCTGCATGCCAATTGAGGATGCATCATTGACCGTTCAACGTCTTGGGAGCCGCTACCCTCTCCCTCCTTGGAAATCAAGCTGTATCAATGTAAATGCGTGTCAGGAGACGTTCCCATCGATGACGAGGTGCCTATGGTGATTTCAAGATGATATGCCGGGCCAGTCTTTCGGAGGTGCTCATAGGGGTAGGGTGTGCGTGTGCGTGTTCATAGGGGTGAGTGTATGCACGTGTATATGAGCGCTTGTGTCTGTACTGTGTTAAAAAACGTAGATGCATGTCAAAAAGAGACTAGTCAGTACTAGTATACTCAATATTGTGCACTACGACCAAGGCGCAGAGGAAAACTAGAGAACTACATATTTATTTACGGTGTAGATTCACTCATTTTTCTCCATATGTACTCTGTCTTGGTGTAGTCTAGTCACTTGTTGAAATCTCTAGAAAGGAAAATACTCCTTTCTGGTTTACATGGCTCACATCGCAATTTTGTCTCATGCAAGAGCCTGGCTATATGCGTGCTCAAAGGTTCACAACTGCCACGTTCAGGTTGCGCTTGGCTCTTCGCCTCTTCAAGAAGACGAACAATGATGTTACTACTACTACTACTACTACTACTACTACTAATACTACTATTACTAATACTCAATATTTTGCTCCATATGTACCGTGCTTGTTGCTTCTCCTCGTCTGCGAGCCACCGCACGCATGGGTGAGGGAGAAGGCATGTAGTAGTAAAATCAAGCTTCTCCTTGTTGTACGAGTTGACGCGACACATCATAGCATTGGCCCCACATGGTTGCCTCTAAACTTGGATGAAAGACCCACAATGTACAATATATTTGCTGCAAGCTCTAACATTTACCCCACCACAAATTAAAATATATTTTCCTGTCTTGAACAGATGACCGTGCAAACTACAATCACCAGGATGACAGGTAGGGCCAGAAGATTATTTTAATCAAAAAAAAGCTTCGAGACGGCCTCATAGCATGGAGCCGACCCCAACGATTTTATGCTTACAGGCACGGTACACGCTATCCTAGACTACTCTACACATGAAACTGCCACACGAGCGTCCGAGCTGCGCTTGGATCTTCGCCTCTTCGGGAAGTCGAACAATGATGGAGTACTACTGCAGTGGAGGAGTACTACAGTATGCTTCTGGCCATCTGACACCGAATGAACTGTTGCATGTCCACCGCGTGCGGGAGGGAGAGCGTGTAGCGAAAGCTTCTCCTAGTCCTGCCAGCCACCACACTCATGGGCGAAGGAGGGACGCAGCTTCATTGACTTATTGCTCCTGCCTTGGCGTGTATGACAGGTGGGCCCAACAGGTGGGTGGCCCACCTGTCATACAGCCAAAGGCAGGTGCAGTTAAGGCACCGGAGCTTAGTCCGCGAGGGAGAGGGCGTTGTAGTAAGACTAGCCATAGTGGGAGTAACTTCAGCAGTAACATCAAGTCCAACTCAGCAAATTTGCTTATGTGGCAATGAGATAATGAGGAGAGTGGTAGTTTGAGTAACTTAGCTAGTTACTGTAACATCACATGTCCCAATGCAATATGAGTCTATAACCTAATAAATGAGGCTTTGCATGTTACCATACTTATGTTACTACCCACTATGAAGGTAGTAACATAGTCTAGGGATATGTGTATGTTACTAGCGTATGTACTTTTCATTGTGGCTAGTCTAACCATACTTCTCGTTGTTGTACGAGTTGACGCGACACATCAAAGCATTGCACTCGATATATTCCAATAATTTTTGTTTACCGATGCATTAATTACAACGCATGCCTGCATGTCGTGACTCTCCTTTTGGTACTTGCATGTCTTGATTTAATGCACCTTGAAGTAGTATGAATATGTGACGGGAAAGCTATGTAATGCCCCGGCCCTAAAGCGAGGGATGGTTGTGCACAAGGAGGGTGAGATCATGCAGACATAACAGGACCCGACGATGGAGCTCTCTATGGTCTCGATGGACCTCACCTTGCTCCACTGCCCCTTGTGCCTCTGCCCCCTCCAGTGTATCAGCTTCGAATACACCTCGTCCGTTTGGCTGATCGAGCAAGGTGCAGGTTTCTTGATTGATGTGTTGTTCGATTGATTTGTGTAGTGCAAGGGAGGGCACCTGGTCTACGCAGAGTACCGCGTCGAGCGCCCCGGGAACCAGCAGTAGTGCCAGAAGTGCGAGCGCGGCAGTGGCTTCGACGTGCGGAACACGGCGGTGGATGCCATCCTCTCCTCGGTGAGAGTGGAGTGCCCGCATGAAGGTTGTGGGCTCTACTTCACTTACCACAAGCTCGCAGATCACCAAAGCGTGTGTCTGCTCGCGCCCTGCAAATGCCCCGTGCCCGTTTGCGCCTACGAAGGCCTGCCGCCCGTTCTCTCCCACCACATCAGCACCGTCCATCCCATGCCCGTGCACAGGATCCAGTACGGCAAGGTGCTCCAGCTGCAAGTGCCACTGTTGAAGCCACGGCTCTTGCTATTCGCGGAGGAGGACGGCTGCACGTTTTTCTTGGTCGACGGCGTGCTCGTCATCGGCGCTCCTATCGTCCTGTCGGTCGTCTGCATCAGAGAGGGGGCGTTCCCACTGCCGCACTATGTGGCCAAGCTGTGGGCGAACGGCCCGCCGGGGGAGCCCAAAGGTAGGACCGACGCCGTCAAGGTGGAAATGAAGGTGACAAGCAGCAAGGATCCCAGCGACGTCGTCATGCAGGAGCTGACCTTCTTCACTGTTTCTCCCAAGCTGGTGGCCGGGGCTAAGCTGGTGTCCCTCCAAATTCAGATTGACAAGCTCATGTCCTAAATGATTCTATAGTGCCTTCTGTTTATCTTAGTAATATGCTAACATAGGGGTTAGCTTGATCTACTTTAGCTTAAGAGATATTGGGTTTTGGTGGCAATGCAACAATTACTTCGACATCAGATCAGCAGTTAAAGTAATTTCCAATAGGCGAACAGATATTTTGCGTCTGTTGGATATAAAGATCCTTTGGGTAAGAAGTATAACGCCAACAGCTTATATGCTTGTTTGTTCAGGAAGTTTTGCATACTTGTGCGAGTTGACACGACACATCAATGTAGTAGTAGTACTACTAGTAGTACTCCCTCCGATCCTAATTTCTCTGTGCATAAGTCGAGGCGCAGATACCAAGGAGGGCCTGGTTGTGTCTATACTTGGACAACTCACCCGACTGCGCACCAGGTAGAGGAAGCTCGTGTCGTGTTGGTGCCGTGTGCGGCCCGCACATTAACCAAAACCTCGCGCCTCCAGCTTAGCCTCCGCGTTTATACTTCTCAATCTCAAGGCCAAGGAGCAATGTGAAACCTATGATAGACCCAATCAGATGGTTGAGAACACTACAATTAGTAGCCACAGATGCGTGTGTGAGAGAGGACGAGTGCATGCATGCACCTCTTCTCTTCATGTATAATGTACTAAAATCAGAGTACAAGTGTATGTGGGTGGCATCGACCTAGGGAGCTAGAGATGGTGCGTGCAGAAGTCCGGAGAGATAGGTCTAATGCGTTTGAAAAAATACTAGTCTATAGCTTGCCATGAGGCTATTCGTGTCGAACGCCCCAATAACCGTAAGATATGTATCTGACAGTGCTAGTTATTGCACGTACACAGCACTAGAAAAAGAATTACCATGGCATATGCTACACCATGACCGAGAACACGTGCCCACGTTATGCCATCCAGGGAAGTGTCGCACTTCGAAACTAGAACCGTCAATAAATTTTGAGCTTGCGTCTCGTCACATTGAAAACTACAAAAAAATTCCACCACTCGACATCTACCTTGGTTGGTGAGATTTGTGAATTGAGCCCTACAAGCCGGAAAGGAGGTAGTACTACCATGCTGTATTTAATTGCAAACATGTTCACACTGATCACAACCTAAACGGTTTCCCACTTAGGAGTGTATTAGTAATCGGTTATAAATACTATTTATGCCAAGATGAGTGAACATTCCTCCTCAACTCCTCATCCACAAAAACAAACAAGTCATTCAGCATCCTTCCCTTGCGTCTGCCATGGCCAGCGTGAGTTCTGGGTCGAGAGATTACCACCAGGGAGAGGCGAGCATGGGAGCGGAAGCACGAGAGATGTCCCGCCTCGCCGCAAAAGCAGCCGACATGCCCCGCCGTGCGGAAGTAGCAGCACAGAGGTCCTGCCGCACCGCGAAGCAGCACGGAGGTCCCGCCGCGCCGCAGCGGCCTAGGAAAATGTCTCGCGGGCAGGCGACGACTCTTACAGGCGCATGCATGTGATCGTCCATAGTCGAATGGTTCAGATCTCCGGCTGGGCGAGGTTGTAGGACAACATGAAAGCCTCGTTTGAACAGGCTACCAGTGTCATCCGACAACTAAGGGAGGGCAATGAGAGACTCCGGGCCGAGCGCTACCTACTGAGGGAGAAGATCGTCCGAAGTGCAGAGTAGTAGGAGGAGACCAGTGCCTTGTTGAAGAGGACCGGCGTCATCGTCAAGAAACTTATGGATGAGAATGACATGCTCCGCGTCGAGCGCCAAAGGCTAATGGAGGAATCCATGGATGCTCTCATGCAGCATCTTGAGGACACGACAGAGCTCATCGCCGCTCGCCGTGGAGACTAGTCCCCGCGGCCTGCAGCAATGTATCAAGAAAGTAGAGATCAGTGAGCCGGATTGTTGTCTTCCTTCTTCTTTTGCCCTTGTGTATTTTGGGCGTAGCCGCATGTGGCTTTTTAATTATCTTCTTAATTATGTAAGACGATTATTATCCACTGTCGTCGTCCTTATATATTCATCAGTCTTGCTATAAGTCGCAGTAGATGCTATATAGGTCCGTCGGATCTTATATCAAGATCCGTGCAAAAAAATTCAGATTTTCTTTTTTCACTCTTAAATCTCAGTCGAGTGAGACATAGGCCCTATTTGGTTTCACGAGTTAGAGTTAGATTGGGTTAGCTTGGACTCAACTAACCCAAAAATATCCAAACAGGAGGGTTAGTTTGGGTTAGATGCATCTAACCCACCCAAAAGGTCCTTATTTGGGTTAGTTCTCTTTGGGACCACTAAAAACACCTTTTTCTCACACTCTCTCCGCAGCAGATCCCTTCCCACTTTCTCTAAGCTTCTCGTCCTCTCCCTCCCTCCCTCTCACACAGCCCCTAAAGGCGCCTCGCCATATTTGCGCTCCCGTCTGCCGCCGGTAAGCAGCCCCGCCCTATCGTCCCATTCCAATCCCCTCGTCTTCCGTGGCCCGTCCGCCCGCCGGTAAGCAGTCGCGGCTCCTTGCGTGGCCCATCCCCATCGGCCTCGGCCAGTGCAACTCCTTGCACTGGGACGGCTGATTCGGTCGGTGGGCTGCACGAGAGGTCAGCCTGGCTCCTTGCCGGGCGCGTCCCCGTCTGCCTTGGCCAGGGCTCACTCCGCCAAATCCGGGAGGAAATAGGGTCCAAAGTAACCAAATGATTGAGAAAGAGCATTTATTGGCAATCTAACCCTGCTATCCAAATACCTCTTTGGTTAGAGTTAGTTCAGACTTGGTTCAGGGTTAGAATCTAACTCTAACCTCTAACTGAGTTAGAGTATCCAAACAGGGCCATAGCCATGCCATTAAACAGAGGCTCGGGCGCCATTAATGGAGACCTTGGGAGAGAGGTGGACGGCAGATGGAGGTCAGGGCTCTCCTTTCGATAAGCACGCGCAGGGGTCTGATTGCATGCCTCCCGTACACAAATAGCTACCCTGCACGGTGCTTCCTAGCTAATAAAAAAAGGGACGCGTGGAGGCACGTACATGGTAAATAGAACGTCCATGGTTTCAATAATACTTGTGTTTCCGATTGTAACGTGACATCACTTGTTCCAAAATGACTTTGTTGATTGTTAATGTGTCTGCCTTCGCAAATCGGACGGCAAAATTACAACAACATGTTGGTGCCATGTCATGACACCAAGCGAATTTTCATGATTTTCCTGCGTGTTTTGGATTTATAGGAATTAAAAAACCAAGTTTATCAATCTTTCCAGCCGAGCCACGACGCACAGATGTTTGAATTGCATTCCTATTTCTTGCATGTGACCTAGAAATTTACCCAAGGACACACATGTGATTTTTCAACCAACATTGGTGCACTGGAGCATGTGCTTGTATTTAAAATTTGAATTATGCACAGAAAGGTGACACGTTCCCTCTCAGAACCACGAGCCTTCTTGAGAGAAGCTCCGGTTTGCAAGAAGCTTACACCAAACGTGTTCCTATTCGGCCAATTTTTTACCACAGCATGGTAGTACCATGACATGACACCATGCAAACTTTCATGATTTTCAGGCATGTTTTGGATTTACGAGAATTTAAAACCAAGTTTCTCAATGTTCTCGGCCGAGTCACGATGCCCAAATGTTTGAATTTCATTCCCATTTCTTGCATGGGACCTAGAAATTCACCGAAGGACATACATGTGATTTTTCAACCAACTTTGGTGCACGGGACCATGTGCTTGTAGTTCAAATTTGAATTATGCACATTAAATGACCAGAAACTCAATTAATGTATAAACAAGGCCAAACGAACCCGGAATAATTCCAAAATTTAACAGGGCACTCATATAGTTCTCTGTTGCCTCTGTAAAGAAAATTAGGGGGGAGGCATCATATATCGTTTCGCACACAAAGGTGACACGTTCCCTCTCGGAACCACGAGGCTTGTTGAGAGAGTCTCCGGTTTTGCAAGAAGCTTATACCAAAGCCTATCCCAATTCAGCCAAAAAATTTAAATATGAAAATAGGGTTTAGATTATCCTGAACATCTTGCTACCTAGACCAATATACTCTGATTTGAATTCAACGTAAAATGGATTCAAATATTTTAATTGGAGATTGTATGGTACATGTAGTTCATAGTGAAATATGATTACTACTATATGCATGTTTTTTTGTTATCAAGATAATATTTAAATGATTGTATAACTTGACAATGATCGTATTCAAATAAGGAAAATTGATTCAAATTTAGTCCATATGCTAGATGATAATATATATGTTCATCGGGTGGAATAAAATGTTCATATATGATGGAAGATCAAAATGTAGGACTACATCCATTATAAACAGCAAGGTCATCTAACGATATATTCGAATTCAACATAACATGGTTTCAAAAATTGAAATTTGAGATCCTGGCATTTGTAATCGTATGGAAAGGTACATGACTCTTTCTTTTGGTGGGAATTGATTTGTTTTTTGTTATTGTTGAGGGAAGTGCGAATCGATTTGGTACTATACAGGGTAATCCTGTTCTCCCGATTTTTTTTACATTTTTCTTGTAGTTTTTTCAATAGCAATATAGTAAAAGGGGACATGACTCACTTGTATCTTGTATGAATTGTTTTTTTGTACATGTTAAGTTTGTTTTGCCGAACAAGGAATCCACACCTTGTTATCCCAAAATTTTCAAGCTCGAGTATCTTTTGTCTCATCTACTTTGAAACTCCCGCCTCTTCAACCCGCGAAGCGCCTTGTTATCCCGAAATTTTGACGCGTGCGAAAACTCCCTCCTCATCCGAAATTGGTCCCGCAGCCTAGACATGCGAAATCCCCCTTCTAACTCTCAGCCGGAAATACCGGCTCGACGTCGTAGTGTCAAAACCGGTGGGGGTACGCTGGTAACTTACCCTACATTTCGGACAAGCGCCTCCCTAAGCCATGGCTGCCCCCTACCTTCCCCTTCGTCCCCCCATTCGTACACCGAGGCCGCCAAAACCTGCGAAACCCCACGCTCCTCCATCGGCCTCCCGGCCGCCGCCCAACCGGAGACTCTTCCCCGACGACGTCGTCCACCGCAACAGCTCGTCGTCCCTCATCCACCACACCGGATGAGGATCCGTCGTTGATCTCGTCATCCCGCTGGATCAGCCGCCACGTGCTCCACCTCAAAGGAACTGCCCTGACGTTCGCCTCATCTATCGCGCAACCTCCATCCCCACAGTGTCGTCTTGACCTGCCCCACTAGAACCGCAACACCCTCACCAATTCATCCGATGAAGCCGAGGCCAACTCGGCGCCACCAAGGAGGTTTTGCACTCACCGCTGCATTTTATCTTTTATCCGATCTCATGGGGCTGCCGGTGCTCGATACCAAGCAGCCATGGCGGGTCTCCATCGATGGCACCGTCACTGGCCACTTCATCCACGGTGTCTCTCCCCCATGTCGTTGCTTCCTCGGTGGCGAGTTCCACACTAGCACTAGCTGTAGCTTCTCTGGCTGTCGCTCGTGCTGCTACTCTATTCTTGTTGTCGGTCGCGCTGCTGCACTGCTCTTGCTTTCGTTCGTGCTGCTGCTCCGCTCTGCTATTGCTGTCGGTCGCACTGCTGCTCCGCTCTTTCTCTCGTTTGCGCTGCTGCTCTGCTCTTGCTCTCGCTCGCGCTGCTGTTGCATGACCTCCGGCATCTACAGGAGTTGCTGCTATAGCACTCGCTCGCGGTGTTGCTGCACGACTTGCTCTCTGCTAGTGCGTTCCCTGCTTGAGCATGTGCTGATTTAGATCACTGCTTCCCTGCTACTAGTGCTCGAACGCCCTAAACATCTATTGAATGCTCTGCTACTAGTTCAATCAGTTTCGACAGTAAAACTCAGTTTCGACTGTAAAGTTCAGTTTCTTTAGTTAAGTTCAGAGTGAACAGTATTTACAACATCTTTCGGAGCGGCCATGGCGCGGCTGATGCGTTTGACATCTAGCACTTTTTGGTGATGTATTTTACATCATCTATTGCAGATGATATTAGAGTCCCACTTCAGATTAATGTTGTCTGTCTTCTCTTGCCTCAGCCTCGCCGCCATACACCTCACCGGAGCTGCTCCAACGACGGAACTGTCCATCACAGCGGAGCAGTACCCTCGGCGCCATTTCCAGAGGCCTTAAATCTTCTTCCCCACCTCCGACAGTCACACCAGCATCACCATCCTCCACGTCCGACCAAATGATGCTGAGGTCGACAAGGCTATGCCAAAGAGGTTGTACACTCGTCGCACCACTTTGTTTATTCATGCATTCGGTTAGAAGGAGTGGAGCAAAGCAAAACAGGAGGATTTTTTCCTTTGGTGTCTCCTTCAAAGAAAAAAACGTAGGAATTTTAACATCCACTTGGACGTCCTTTTGAAATTAATATGCGTGAAGAACAGGACTAATTGCATTACTGGCATAATAAGATTCTTATTTTTTCATTTTCACGTGGTTTGACTTTAATTTGACCATGTTTCTCCATTCATGTGTTCCTCCAATTCATGTGAACCAAACACCCAGGTTGATAGAAATCCTATGTTTCCAAATGCTCTGTTTCGCACGTGCATTCCTATCCTATTCCTGTGTTTTTCTTGTCCCTGCATTTATAGAATCCTCCAATTCTAAGGAGCCCTTACATATGTACTTCATTTTCAGATAGGCGTCAAAGAAAACTTTGTGTGTTATGTCGTGCTCCTGTTGTGCCGTCATCCACCCCACCTGAGGTGCACCATCGACAGAAGCGTTCACTGCAGTAGAGATTCCCCCTGCAGACTTTCTTTTGCCGCCTCAGATCATCTTCCCCATTGCCGGCAGCCATGCCAACTGCATTACCATCATCGACTGAGCAGATGAACCTGAGGACTACATAGTTCCGGAAGAGAGGTTGCAGTCTTTTGTGTTTGCTTATGTTATACATCGGTTATTATTACCTGCTACTTTATCATTCAAACTTGATTTTTAAAATGCCCATGGGTCTCATATCGAGGCAGCAACAAATATTATATTTCTACTATCTGGTTCATCTGGGGTCTTCTATGTGGTTCATGTTGGGTGGGAAACAAACAGTAGATGATCCATTGTCTATCTTTTTGAACTGAAGCTTGATGTCGCTTGAAGCTACGTCGGTATTTCCCCAAAGAGGAAGGGATGATGTAGCACAGTGGCGGTAGGTATTTCCCTCATATATGAAACCAATGTGATGTAGTGTGGAACACTAGATGGCCGATCTTTCATTAAAGGAGTGGATCCCGTGAGGAACACGAAGAACACGAGGGGAAACACGAGGGGAAATCATAAAGGGGAACCCAAGAGGGACACTCAAACCAACAAGTATGATCACACATGTGCTAGATCCATGAACACAAAGGGAGATACATGATCCACGATCAACAAGGGACGATACACGGTAATCGGTTCTTCTCCAAAGGAGGTCTTGATGGGGCCACCCAAGAGGGGTTCTTGAATCCAAGGGGATCTTCTCTGAAGAGAGGCCACGGTCTCTCTCGTGGAGTAGATCCGATATGGATGAGCGAGGCTCTATCTCTCAAATGAGCTATCACAACGCTAACCCCAAAACATAGGTAGGAGAAGAGTATATATAGTCTAGGTGGGCGAAGGGGTACACGGGACTCGGGCCCTTACACTGTGCGCAGACAGGGGAGGCCAGGCGTCCCGGCGTCGGGTCGGATGTCCGGGCTTTCACGACGGGCCGGATGTCCAGGCTGGAGGCGCTAGCCTTGTTGCTCTCTGGATAGGTGGTGTCCGGATATCCGGGAGGAGGCCGGATTTCGGGAGCTCGGGAAGGGCTAGATGTCCGGGCTAGAGGGGCCGGATGTCCGAGGCTTGTAGATGATTGGCGGTTGTGCAGCTGTGGTGGACGACGCTTCAGGGGTCGGATGTTCGGGGTCGTGGTCGGATTTCCGGGGCCTGGGAGGTGTTCTTGACTCCTTCCGTTGGTTCTCTTCATCTGTGAGCTTGGGGACTTGTTCATCTTCACGTGCATCTTCGGGGGGGTCCTCTTGGTACCTTGGTCTCGAGAGCTATTGATGCGAAGCATCCCAAGGTCATCCCCATGGACCTACCATCATCTCACCTAGTGCCTAGTGGACCCATGACACGAGCACGTGCAAGATCTCTCGAAACCGAGGTGACATCTCTCCTCTCACATTTCCACTTTGATGCACATGAGACATGGCTACTACCTCAAATGGAGACATTGTGCATACTCAGGTATCAAGGAGCTGGCCATGAAGAAGCTAACGAGCAAGGAGGATCAAAAGAGGAAGATGGACGTGAAGACGGAGAAGAAGGAGAGCTGCAGAAGAAGTCCCAGCCACCGGACGACCGGTCGGGACCAGACATCTGGCGCCTAAAGCCCCAGCCGAGCTACAGCGAGAGGACGTCCGGCCCCTGCCGGAATTCGGGTTCCGGCAGACCCTTGAGGTTCGAACACTGGGGTGCGCGCGGAGATCTCTCCCCTACCGATCTACGTCCAATCTCCTCGCATGATCTAAGCTGGAAACCATGAACAACACAAGGGACACAAGGTTTATACTGGTTCGGGCCACCGTTGTGGTGTAATACCCTACTCCATTGTGTGGTGTGGTGGATTGCCTCAGGAGCTAATGATGAATAGTACAAGGGAAGAACAGCCTCGCGAGAGGTGTTCTTGAGCTGGTGCGATGAACTGTTTGGGTGAGTTCAATCGCCTCTCTCTCTCTCTATCTCTCTTTTTCGGTCCCTTCCTCTCCGCTCTCTACTCTGTGGTGGCTAGCTCTATTTATAGAGGCCCTGGGCCTCTCCCCAAAAAATGAGCGGGAAGGGCGCCAACAATTGGCCATTTTGAAGGGGAACATCTAGTACAAGTTATCCTGACCAAAGGTGGTCTTCGGCTGCCAAAAGCACTGGTGATGACGCCGTCTTGGGCTCCATGGTGACCTTCGTCCTGTCGCTATGTTGGTCTTGGTCTCGTTGCACCGGAATGGTAACCTTTGCCCGGTGCCTTGGCTTGTGCTTGCCCCCTTTGCACCAAAGGGGAAACAAGGACACTACGCAGGCCGGTGCCCGCCTGGCGCCCGCCTTGTCTCGATCGTCATGGCTTGCGTCACGGCCTCCTCGTGAGGTACCCCTGCCTTGATCTCTCCACCTCCTTGCGAGCCTGCCTGATGAGGCTGCCTTTGAGGAAGCTTCTGGTCATCTGCCCCGCGAGGGTCTTGAGCTTGAACTGATGAAGATGGGCCGCGCTGGGCCCCCACTTGAGCCACGCCGCAGGCAGGCAAGTCTGGGGACCCCCGTTCCCAGAACGCCGACAGTAGCCCCCGGGCCCAAGGCGCGCCCGGGCTTGGCCTAGCAAGGAAACGAATGGGCAAGCGTGAAGCGCCGCGGGCCCCCAACAGCCTGCGGCCTTGGGCGCCGCGTGGTAATTGATTGGACGTGGGTGTATGTGCTTCCCCACGACGCCTTGCTGTGCGCCCGGCTAAGCGGACCCGCAGTTGCACACAGTTGTTCCTCCTTTCCGCTGCTCGCCTACCTTCTACCTTTCCTTCCTCTTCGAGCTCCAGCCTCCGCCGCCAACCCGGCTCGAGTTCTTCCCTCTCTTCACCGCCATCGCGGCGATGAAGAAAGGAAGGGGAAAGAAGCCCGCGCCTTCGCTCCGCACACCTCCGACGGCGGCCCCCGCCGTTTCTCGGTCAATCATACTCAATCCAGAAGCCTTGAACAAGGTTCGCTCCGCCCTTGCCACGATCTTCGACGAGTGCGGCAGGACCACAGTCTGGCCTGCATCCGATGCCTCCCTTGATAGGATCGTCATGGAGGTCCGATTCTTCGTCGATGCCCTATGGGCGGGTCTGGTTCCCCCCTTTTCCGCCATCTTCAATGCAGTGCTCTCCCATTATCAGATCCGTATGATGCACCTCGGGCCGGAGTCCATTACCCTTCTGGCTGTCTTTGCTTTTTTTTGTGAGGCGATGATAGGCATTCCTCCTTCCATTACACTGTTGCGCCACTTCTTTTCCTTGCACCTGAGCGACCCCACTCAGTGCTCAGGGTGCGTGAGCTTCTTCGCCGTGCCAGAGACGGCCGCTTCAGGGATCGACTTCAGCCTTCCTTCTCCTGAGGCTAGGTTCAGAGAGCGGTGGCTGTACGTGGACGTCGGAGTGCCCAATCCTCTGCTCTCGCACCCGACCTCGCCTGCTGTTCCCCACGCGGGTTGGGATCATGAGGTGCTCGCGAGCCCCCAGCTCGCCCTCGTCTGGCGCCGCTTCCAGAGTTTGAGGGCGCTCAATGTGACAGCACCCAAGGTGGTGAAGGAGTTCCTCCAATGTCGCATTGCTCCTCTCCAGCGCCACTCTCACCGGATGTGGGACTTTGCGGGGCACAGAGACCGCATGCGGCTTCAGGAGGAGGACTTGGCGCCTGAAGCGCTACGGACGATGCTCAGGGTCTTGACCGGCGATCCTTCCCCAGGCAGCCTTTGGAGTAATGGTGTCCTCTTGAATCTTTGCTCCGGTAGGGCCGATTTTGTGAGGCAGATGCCCAGTTTCGACGAGTGGGGACTGCGCCCGGCTGGCTTCATGGGGCCTCACGAGAACCCAGCCGCCGTGGTTGCTTCCCCTGCCGCTCATAGCGGTCCTTCCTCGGGCGACAGGGCGGGGAGATGAGAATCGGCGGGAGTTGAGGCGACCGATGTCGAGGTGTCGGCGCCGCGAGAAGCCTCGAAGGCGGCGTCTCCCGAGGCCTGCCCTGCAGCGGCTGCAGGTGCGGAGTCGCAGCCTATGGTTCCTGCAGCCGGGGCTCCCGAGCCCCTAGCCGTTCCTCGCGAGGCGACGCTTGACGGTGCCCCCCAGGCTGACTCCTCCAGCACTGATCATCTTGACGCTTCTTCCGCACCAGAGGCCGACCCCTGCGCCGAGCGCCTAGGTCGGTTCCGCATAGACTTCGAGGCCCTCCGCAAGAGGAAGGAGGCCTTGGGTGGCAACAACCGCCCTTGCCGCTTGTTGAAGCGCAGGAAGTACTTTGCCATGGACGAGTAAGTCTTCTTCTTTCCTTGCTCATTTACTTTGCTATCCCTGCGACTGATTATGGCCCTTTCAGGCCCTGCCCTGCGAAACTCACCGAGTCAGCCCGGGAGCCATCCCCCAAGCTTCGCCTTCTCTGCTGGCCCTGGGCTCGCCGAGCTCGAGTGGCACCCCTGCTGTCGGACCGGTTGGTGGAGTGGTCCGTTCCATAGGGCACCTCGAGCCTGCGCGCCCGCTGTCCTTTCTTCATGAGTCCTCCTGGGGCACATCCGGCTTGCCCCGCGTTCCTCCTCTGATCATAGATGGTGAATGGCTGAAGTCTGTCTTTGGCTCCTCCTCCGTGGGTGGACCGATGCCAGGCCGGATTCCCGGAGAGGTCCGTTCGGCGATGGCTAGGGCGCCAGCCCCCAGCTCCGCGTCGGGAGGGGGCTTGCCGCCTCGGGGCCCTCCGCATGCTCCGGTGGAAGAGGGTGATGCGGATGACGTGCTCAGGCGCATCCGGGAGTGATGTGCCCTTCGCGAAGAGTTCCTCCGGAGGGCGGCGGATGCAGTGAGCCGGATCGGGGCAGAGCTTGCTGACGAGGATGCGCGCCTCGAGGCCGAAGGCTTGCACCTTGCTGAGAAGAGGTGCAAACTAAAGGTAGCCATCGCCCTCGCGCGTCACCAACGTGATCTCGAAAACGCGAAGTGTTGGGGATATTACTACTGGGCGTAAACCGGCCTATCTGGGCCGGGTTAACTTCATCGGTAGTTAATTATGTTAAAGCCCAATAAGGCAGACGAGAGCTCAAGGCCCATAGTCGGTTCAATGCCTGTAGCCGTAAACCGGCGTTGGTATTTAACTTGTATTATAAGTTAGGAATAAGTAGAGACCAAACCGGACACATCTATGAGCCGGTATTGGGACTCTGTGAACCGACGGGCGTCACCCGTGTATATAAGGGGAAGACCCGGCGGCGGTTCAAGGACAACAGACAACAACTCGAGACTTAGGCTAAGCTTGTTTCCTCCCTAGTCATCGAAACCCCATCAATTCCATCACAACTAGACGTAGGCTTTTACCTTCATTGAAGGGGCCGAACTAGTATAAACTCTCTTGCGTCCCAGTGTCCGCTTTAACCCCTTCAAGCTAACCCGTTGCGATGGCTCCACGACTAAGTCCTTTCTCTAGGACATCTGCCGTGACAAAACCATGACAGTTGGCGCCCACCGTGGGGCTATCGCACGATGGTTTCAAGTTCTTGGAGGGCCGCTTTGAAGGACTCGAGGGCTACGGTGTGGGCCGGATGACTAAGAGTCATCGCAGCAAGCTCTACATTGATGATGCAGGCTGGGGCCCCGAGGCCGGCTCAGTTGAGTACGGGTACCGGGTCCCCTTTGGTGGCATACGCGTTTTCATCGGCAAGATCGGTGAACCGGGCCCTGAGACGGACATCTGCACCGACCTCGTCGAAACGGCTCAGCGTGCGCGGTCCGCCCGGGTTAAACCAGTCGTGAAGCGTGCCTTCGTCGGAGTCATCCATGGAGGAAGTTACGAGGATGGATCGGAATCTCGCGGCGAGACCGTCGTTTATTCCGGCGACGAGTCATCAACCGAAGAAACCGAATCTCTATATCAGCTACAAGACGGCCGGATTGGGGGCTGTTCTAATGGCGACAGTATTCCGGACTCCTCTGATCTACCCAACCGAGTTGGAATATTCATGGCCGGCACACAAGCAGCGCTTCATTCTTCGACCGTTGCGCCAATGACCTCCGGTTCAGTAGCGGCGACGGCTGCCGGGGCAGGAAGCTATGTACGCCCGCCGGCTCAAGTTCTATCAGATCTATTTGATGCATTGGCCGCGCTTATGGCAGAAGCTAACCCGGCGGATCAGGACATCCACAACGCGGAGATTGCAAAGGTGAAGGAACAGATCACCCAGGCCAAGGCAGACCTGGCAGCTGAGAACGCCAGGATGACCACAAAGCGGGCCGCTTTAGACGCATAAGCCTACAGGCTCATGTTGGACCAGAACGCGTCGCATGAAGTCATGAGGAGGAAGTACCGGTCCCGTTTGCCTTCGGTCTTCGAGGCTAGAGACCTTTTCAACACCCCAGGAGCAGGAACCATTAACCCACTGGAGGGAAACCGGGCGGAAGCTCCTGGGACTGGCGCACCGGTTCATCCCCGTCTGATGGATCTGCCTCGTTAAAACACTGTTATACCTCAGGCTATTTCAACACCTCCGGGTCACTACTCCAACCCGATGGACAATCTCGTTGCCGCTGCTGCACGGCAGGAGGCCATTCCAATTGAAGGTGACTCGCCGCAGGCGGTAGAGACGCGACGGGTCAAAGAGCTTCTTAGGACAGCTTTGGTCCAACAGGAAGCATACTCGTACAGCCGCGACCGGATCCACTCGACCCCTCGTCCAAGCCGAAGCTATAGCAGGCATATGGATGAACCAGCAGTATCAAGTAATGAACGACGTGGAGGACCCCGCGGCAACAACCCGGCGGGTGGTGCTGATAACGCTCAGGAAGTGGTGGACCGGGCCCGAGCGCGCAGGGAGGCCGAGTTAGCTGCACAGTATCAGGCTCGGCAGCTTACGCCAGTTCGTCCAACTATCTCGATCGAACCTGGTGTTACTTCTAGTTCTTTGGGGGTACCTTGCCTTGTCCCCGCTTTACGCAATGTGCGCCTGCCCAAGGATTTCAAAGGCCCACGCAAGGTACCAAATTACATGGCGGATCAACCTCCAGAGACATGGGTGGAGAGCTATGAGATGGCCATGGAAATGCTTGATGTGGATGATGTGGCATGTGCGAAGTACTTCACCATGATGCTCGAAGGAACGGCCCGTACTTGGTTAAAAAGCTTACCGGCCAATTCTATTAGTTCATGGGACCAATTACGAGCCCGGTTTATCAGTAATTTCAAGGATACATGTAAGCAGCCTATGTCGATAGTGGACTTAGCTGCCTGTGTCCAGGAGGAAGGAGAATCGACGACTCATTGGGTGCGCCGGGTCTCGCAGGTTCTGCATTCATCAGACCGCATCAACGCTGACACCGCGGTTATAACCCTAGAAGGCAATTGCCGGTTTGGGCCCCTAAAGCTGAAATTAGGACGGATGAAGCGCCATTGCACTGGCATGGGGACCCTCATGGCTGCCTTGGTAAAGTATGCAGATTCTGATAGTACCAAGGATCCCGAGTCTGATGACAACAAGACCGGGAAGGGAAAGAAGAACAGCAACTCCAAAGGTCAACTGCACCACTCAGCAGGTAACGGCAACGGAGGCAAGCGTAAAGTGGATGGCAACATGGACTTCGTGGCTAATACTAACACGCAGGACAAGGGTCAGCGATGCAAGGGTAAACCGCCGAATCACAGTGGAGCGCCTAACCCTAACCCGGACCGCTTAAATTATCTATTGAACCAGCCCTGTCCTAAGCATGGGATGAAGGAGGTGCCAGCAAACCACCTTTGGAAGGATTGCTTCATTATGCAGGAGTTCAAGAATTCTAATGCATTCCGGTATGATCACGGCTCCGGCGGTGGCTCAGGATCCGGGCCGGGTTACGGTGGAGGAAATTCCGGTTCAGGATTTAATGGTAATCCGGGCAGACATAACAATCAAAATAGTCAGAACAACCAGGGTGGTTACAACCAGCAGCAACAACAGTCGGGTTACCAGAGCAACCCAAAGCAATTGAATAGTGGGCAGTACCATGTCTTCACCACTAGTTTGGACAAGCGAGACCGGAAGGTTCAGAGGCGGGCAGTCAACTCTGTTGAACTGGCCATGCCCCGTTATCTACGCTAGTCTGAACAGCCAATCATATGGAGCAGAGAAGATCACCCTCCCCAGGTTGATAATCCGGGTCAGTTGGCTCTGGTGGTGGTGCCTCGGGTGGGAGGTTACAAGTTCACCAAGGTGCTCATGGATGGAGGGAGCAGCATTAATATCTTGTACTATGAGACCTTCCGTCGTATGGGACTAACAGATAAAAATCTCAAACCGTCCAATACGGTGTTCCACGGTGTGGTACCTGGCAAGTCAGCATATCCTGTTGGTAAGATAGCTCTGGAAGTGGCCTTTGGAGATGATCATGATTCCAGGTCGGAAACATTGACGTTTGAAGTGGTGAAAATCCAAAGTCCATATCACGCCCTGTTTGGGCGACCGGCCTACGCCAAGTTTATGGCATGACCCTGTTATGTGTATTTGCAGCTCAAGATGCCGGGTCACAAGGGGACAATAACGGTTCACGGAAGCCGTAAAATCGCTTTGGAGTGCGAGGAAGGAGATGCGGCCTACGCAGAGTCGGTTTGTGCCACCGAGGAGCTGAAGTATTATAAGGACAATGTTGATCCGGCGGACATGACTCCATTAAAGAAGCCAACTACGGAGCATGATCCGGCCCTGAAGTTCAAATCGGCAGCTGAAACTAAGCTTGTTGACTTCGTACCTGGCGATTCGTCCAAGCAGTTCAGCATCAGTGCCAACTTGGATCCGAAATAGGAAAGCGCGCTCATCGAGTTCATCCGTGAGAATCGGGACATTTTTGCATGGAAGCCCTCTGACATGCCAGGTGTACCGAGGCAACTCGCTAAGCACACCCTTAATGTGGATCCTAAATCCAAACCGGTGAAACAGTTCCTCCGCCGGTTTAACGAAGAAAGACGCAAGGCGATTGGAGAAGAGGTATCCAGGATCTTAGCAGCTGGCTTTATTCTTGAAGTTTTCCACCCTGAGTGGCTTGCCAATCCGGTGCTGGTCCTTAAGAAAAACAGCACCTGGCGCATGTGTGTGGATTACACAGATCTTAATAAGGCTTGTCCAGCAGATCCCTTTGCCCTCCCCCGTATTGATCAAATTATTGATGCTATGGCGGGTTGTGAGCGTTTTAGTTTTTTGGATGCATATTCCAGATATCATCAGATCAAAATGGCAGTTAAGGACCAGGAGAAGACGACATTCATAACTCCCTTTGGAGCCTTCTGCTATGTGTCTATGCCCTTTGGGCTCAAGAGTGCCCAGGCAACTTATCAACGGTGTGTACAAAATTGTCTTCACAAGCAGATAGGCCGTAATGTACATGCTTACGTGGATGATATCATGGTCAAATCAAGGGAGGAGACTCTGGTTGATGACTTGAAGGAAACCTTTGATAACCTGAGGACGTACAAGATGATGCTTAATCCGGCCAAATGTGTCTTTGGTGTACCGGCAGGGAAGTTATTGGGTTTTCTGGGGTCCAACAGGGGAATCGAGGCTAATCCAGAGAAGATCACAGCCATCACCTCCCTGGCTAAACCGAAGTGTATCAACGATGTTCAACGCCTGGCAGGCCGGATTGCCGCGTTAAGCCGGTTTATCAGCCGCCTTGGTGAGAAGGCAATCCCTTTGTATCATATGTTGAAGAAGACGGGTCAATTCGTCTGGAGTTCTGCTGCTAACAAAGCATTTGAGGAGTTAAAGCGGCAATTGGCCAATCCGCCTGTGCTCGCCGCTCCCATGGACAAGGAGCCATTGCTACTGTATGTTGCTGCTAATGCTCGTGCGGTCAGTGTGGCTATTGTGGTGGAGCGAAAAGAGGCAGGCAAGGAGCATCCGGTTCAGCGTCCGGTCTATTATATCAGCGAGGTAATCATTGAGTCCAAGCAAAGGTATCCGCATTGGCAGAAGCTGGTATATGGAGTTTTTATGGCAAGCCAGAAGCTCAAGCAATACTTTCAAGGGCACCCCATTACAGTGGTCAGTTCTGCTCCCTTGGGGGATATCATCCAGAACTGGGAAGCGACTGGCCGGATTGCTAAGTGGGATATAGAGCTTGGGCCGCACGGGTTGAAGTATGTGCCTCGGACGGCGGTTAAGTCTCAAGCACTTGTTGATTTCATCAATGATTGGACAGAACTGCAAGCACCTGAAGAAAAGCCGGATCACACATATTGGACCATCCATTTTGACGGATCTAGGCAATTGGAAGGCTCGGGGGCTGGAGTCGTATTAACTTCCCCACGAGGTGATAAGTTTTTTTACGTTCTCCGCTTAATGTTCCCTTGTACTAACAATGCAGCTGAGTATGAAGCCTTGCTCCATGGTCTCCGGATGGCTAAGGAGATGAATCTAAGTCGAGTTAAGTGCTTCGGTGACTCGGACCTCGTGGCTCAACAAGTATCTGGCACTTGGGACTCCAAGGACCCACTCATGGCAGCATATCGTCGTGAGGTGGATATTGTTGCAGGTCACTTTAAAGGCTATCAGGTGGACCACGTGGACCGACGGAAGAATGAAGCGGCGGATGCTTTAAGCCGGCTGGGCTCTCAGCGCAAGCCGGTCCTGCCCAATGTTTTTCTGGATGTGTTGCACAATCCGTCGGGCAAGCTCCCTGGTGAAGCGGATTTGGCTATTCCTGATCCGGAGGCTCAATTGGTAGCAGCTCTTCATGTCATTTCGGATTGGACGCTTCCTTACCTGGCATACATGAACCGGGGCGAGTTACCAGAGGATGAGACTCTGGCCCGATAGATAATCCGGCGGTCCAAGTCCATGACTATTGTCAATGGCGAGTTGCATCATTGCAGTGTATCAGGGGCGTTTCAACGCTGTGTGTCTCCTGAAGAAGGCTGTGAAATTTTGCGTGAGATCCACGAAGGAGATTGTGGTCACCACGCCGGTTCAAAATCTTTGGTGGCTAAAGCGTTTCGCCATGGCTTCTATTGGTTAACTGCTCATGCTGATGCGGAGGATCTTGTCAAACGATGTGACAGTTGCCAAAAGTTTTCAAGACGTGCTCATGTGCCGGCTCAAGAATTGAGAATGATTCCAATTACTTGGCCATTTGCGACTTGGGGGCTGGATATGGTTGGGCCTTTCAAAAGGTCCAAGGATAAGAAGACCCACCTCCTGGTGGTGGTTGACAAGTTTACAAAGTGGGTGGAGGCAGAACCTGTTAGCAAGTGTGATGCGGCCACGGCGGTTCAGTTCATTAAAAAGTGATTTTCCGGTTTGGCTTTCCACACAGTATCATCACAGATAATGGTACCAATTTATCCAAGGGTGCCATGAAGGAGTTCTGCGAGCGGGAGCACATCCGGCTTGACGTTACATCAATGGCACACCCACAGTCCAATGGTCAAGCAGAAAGGGCTAATCAAGAGATCTTGAAAGGCATCAAGCCCCGGCTTATGGTTCCTTTGCAGAGAACACCGGGTTGTTGGGTAGAAGAGTTACCATCTGTGTTATGGAGCATCAATACTACACCCAATAGATCAACAGGATATACACCGTTCTTCATGGTCTACGGAGCGGAGGCGGTTCTCCCCAGTGATATCCGTCATGACTCACCTCGTGTGGCGGCTTATGTTGAAGTGGACAACGAGACAGCACAGCAAGATGCTTTGGACCTGTTGGATGAAGAACGTGACATAGCAGCCGCCCGCTCGGCGATTTACCAACAGGATCTTCGTCGTTATCACAGTCGCCGAGTCAGAACCAGAACCTTTCAGGAAGGAGATTTGGTGCTTCGGCTCATCCAAGATCAGAATAATATGCATAAGCTGTCCCCACCTTGGGAGGGACCTTTCGTGGTCAGCAGGAATCTGCACAACGGGTCATACTATCTGATCGATATTCGAGAGCATAAAGACTCACGTACATCAGAGGAGGAGACCAACAGGCCGTGGAACATAGCTCATCTTCGGCCTTACTATACCTAATCCATTGGCTCTACTTATGTACATATTACGACGATGTATATATATATGATTAAATATAATAAACCGGAACCTCAGCTAAAGCGGGGTATCTATTCTTTTACATCATGTGTGGTTACACGGAGTTGTTCTAAAGTGGCCTCCGGTTTACCCCTTGAGTTAGCTTTTCAAAGCATCATGTTATATCACTTGGGGGCTTGGTCGTGTCCGAACCAATGCAACACCTCTTGATAGGCGAGAGCCACCACATCACTTGGGGACTTGGTCACGTCTGAACCAGTCACGCCTCTTGATCGGCCTAAGGCCACAGAATCACTTGGGGGCTTGGTCGAACCCGAACCATTGCCACGCCTCTTGAGTCGGCATAAATGCCACGGTTTCATTTGGGGACCTGCCTGACTTGAACAATAGCTACACCTATCGGGCGCTTGCTCGGGTCCGACCATGGTAACGCCATCTGATCGGCTCCAATAAAGCCTCTTTTTGCAAACGGTTTTATCATTGCCTTTGCTTCCCAATTTTCTTTAATAGATATTTTCTTTCTTTTTGTTGCGTTTTTTAAACCGACAAAGTTTTAGGCCGGTTCAAACTGTCAATTGACGGAACACGGTCCATTTTTAATCCAGAGACTATTTGCCCGGTTTGATTTTTTATTAACATCCTATTACGGAGTAACACGGTGTTTTATTATAACCCGGCACGGTTTACACAGTAAACCGGCATTACATATATACAGGAGCTGCTATCTCCTCCAACGGTGTGGGTTTATAAACCTACGCTTCAAGATTGTCTAAGCCAACTTCATGCCCAACGATGGCAAGTATTATGTATCTCAAATATTTGATCATATGCTTAAATTTCAGATATTTTGATTTCATATATGCAGACATCATACTCCGCCTGACGGTACAACCGCGGTGGCACTTTAATATTTTTTATATTGCAGCAAATACTTTGGAAAGTTCATCACCCAAAGGAAGAACAAGTTGCAGTAATTATGCACGAAGGCATATCAAAATCAAGAGTATCGGCTAGCCTATTACAAGGCATCACGGTGCCCAAAATAAGATCATTGTTTTTTCAAAGGAGAGGCAGTTTAAACCGGCTTCCGGTTCATGCTTGGTCACCAGCCTGGCCTGATGGTTGTGCGTCATCCCGCGCCGCTTCAACTTCAGCTTCTCTATCCAGCGGCTGGAAATCAACAGTTGTCCAGTCGATTCCCATTAATGCTCGAAAGACAGCTTCATCATGGATCAGCGACGACAGTTCAATATCGGGAGCATAAGTATGCTTACGGATTGGAGGGATAAGATTTTCCGCTTCAGGAGTTGGTGCAGCTACTCGCTTGTTTTGGTTATCATATCGGGCTTGATAATGAGACAAGTCTGCTTCTTCAACCAATTGACAAGCTAGCGGACGCACCTCCCAGTTTATTGCTCGTAGATCTGCTTCACTAAACTCTGACCTGTCTTCCTTCAAGCTGGGATAGCCCTGAGCTGCTTCAACAGGATCAAAATCTGGCACCCACGCTTTTGCCCGGATTAAGGCATTGATTGCACCGGTTCGAGCAGCAGATTTCTTCAGCTCTTCAACCCGGGCAGGAAGCATCGACAGTTTCTTCAGAGTGTCTTGAATCAAAGTGGGCGCCAAATTGTTGTGGGATGCAATAGAGATGATCCGTTGTGCACCAGTGTACAGCTGTTCGATCAATGTGTAGGCGGCTTTCAATTTCTTCCGCACATCTAACCCCAAGTGACCAATGCACGTCCCTAAAATATCACAAAGGGTTAACAAACCGGCAGCTCTATAAGACGGCCGAATCAATCCGGAAATCAAACCGGCTTACCAAAGATAGCGGCGGTCATGACATGCACGTGCCGTTTTATGCTGGTGAATTCGTCCACCACCGGTTTTAGTGCAGCCTCGGCATCTTCTGCTCGTTTGGTTAAAGCGGATTTTTCAGCAACCCAATCCGCCTGTTCCTTCTTGAAATCCTTCTTAAGCTGTTCCATGACGCTCAAGGCGCTGGTCAACTCCTCTTTTGCTTTTGAGGTTTCAGTCTGTTGGGACTTCAGATTTTCTTGGAGATCGGCGATTTGGGTTTCTTTTGTCTTCAGCTCAGCCTGCATACAGACAGTTATTTGATTCAGCAAGCAGTGCAAGAATTGAAGCACCAACCACATAACAAGTTATGCACTTGGCGCTTGGGGGCTAATGCCTATTTGATCTTCATATTTCAATTGATTATAAAGTCCCAAGATCAATACAAGTATTCAACTTGGCACTTGGGTGCTAATGGCTATTTGCTCGAATAAATTCTGATGCTGCAATCTCAATTACTTAAAGTCTCAGTTTAACTACACTAAGTTAAACCGGCCCTTGGGGGCTATATCGGCAAATTCAGAAAACATTGAAGTCTTCATTGACAAGTCCCGGTTTGAATAGAGATTCTAAACCAGCCCTTGGGGGCTAGGAGAGTTGACAAATTGAAGTACATACGCAGATAAGCATATGGAAGTTACCTCATATTTTTCTTTCATCATATTAACCAGACTAGCTTCATAGTCACGGCTGGTGTATAGCCGGTTCAGATAACCAGAATGGAGATCTTGGGCATTCAGAGCAGCATAAGTTGTCAGATCAGCATTCCATTTTCCCTTGCCAATGGCAGCAGATTCTTCCTTGGCAGTGTGTCTGGATAAAGCAACGGGATTGCCTGGCTCTGTGCGACCAATACCAGTAATGACAACCTCATCATCCTTGGCATCGACGGTTTGCACTGGGGCCGTTGGCTTATCAGTAGGCTTTGATGGACCGGTGGATTTCTCAATCCGGATGGGGCTTGTGGGCTGGTGGACAGGACTTGAGGTATCAATAGGTCTTTCTTCAGCAATAAAATTGTCATCTTGCTACGGTGGATCATTGGGTATATCTTCAGGAATAGCCGGTTCAAGATCTGGTGTTTTGCCCGGTTCAGGGACGGCGTCCTCCTCGGCCGCTTTATCCAGGCGAGCCTTCTTGCTCGGCCTAGGCTTGGCCCTGAAAGGAATAACAAAGTCAAATACAGCGTATGTTCCAAGGTGATGTACCGGAAATACTATGGTAAGTATAGCTTACCCAAGCACCGTTTTGAGCGGTGGCGGCTGAGTAGCCGATGACTCGCCAGAGGATGAGTGGGAAGTAACCTGATAATCGGAGTCAGATGGATTAAGAGGTTGACGAAAACAGCCCGCTTTAGGACAAGCACTGACAAGCAAATTAGAGACCTCTGAACGGCGTTTCTGAACCGGACTGTTCGGTAAACCGGTGGAGGTAACTACCTGGCCGCTGTGCCGGGTTGTGCGGCGAGCTTCGTGCTGTTGGGTCTTCATAAGAAATTTGGGATCCAAGTAAGCAAGAGGATGAGAAAATTTAACTTTCCGGTTTGCCTGACGGATTTTTAGTGAAGGCAAAGGTTCTGAATCGGAAGAGAGAATAATTACCTCTACAGCATCAACATGGCTGGCTTCGGCATCATCCTGACAAATATCATCATCAATAAGATGCATGAAAAATAAGCCAAGTGAGTCAAGCTCTACCTCAAGGTCCGGATTATCCACATCATCATCAGGGGCCGGATCAGAAGATGCAGTGGTTTTCTTCTTGTGAGCAGGCCGTTTCACGACTTTAGTCTTTGGCCGGGTTGGTCGCTCCGGTTTGTCTGGTTTTTCTGGCTTCTCCTGGGGAAGTTTCTTGCTCCAAAATGGATCATTACCCTGTTTAAACAGACATTGATATTAAACAATGACCAGATATATCAATAACAGGTTTAGTAAAAAGAAAAAAAATCAAATTCTTACAGCTGGCGGTTTGTTGGTGGCACAGAAGGCAAGCAGGCCGATTCGAGCACAGACGTGTTCCGGTTCATTCAGCATTTTATTCACAGCCTCTGTGATTTCTTCGTCGGTAAGCTAGATGTTAGCATGTCGCAGTGGGTCATCAACACTGCCAGTATACTCGCACATCAAACCGGAGCGCTGACTAAGGGGCAGTATGCTCCACGATATCCAACAGCGAGCGAGAACAACTCCTGTTAAACCATTGGCCATGAAGGCTCTGAGCTTGGACAGTTGAGGAGCGTATTTGCTTCTCTCCTTGGCAGTCAACCTTTGCGGAAAGGGTGTGTATTGCTAAGCCGCTCCGGACGAAAGCCAGGCAAAGGATTTTCACCAGCAGGGGAGGTGTCTTTGCAATAGAACCATGTTTGATTCCACTCTTTGGGGTGGCTGTGCAGCTTGGCTTGAGGGTATGTGACATCTTTCCTTTTCTAAATCGCCACACCGCCCAATTCCGTATTGGAACCGTCAGAAAACTCAGTACGGCGGTTTAGATGGAAACAGTCTCTGAACAACTCCAATGTGGGCTCCTCTTGAAAGAACACCTCACAGAGCACTTGGAAGTGACACATGTTTGTAACAGAGTTGGGACCAGTGTCTTGTGGGTGGAGTTGAAAATCGGCTAAAACGTCCCGGTAAAATTTAGAACCGGGCGGCTTAAAGCCCCGGGCTAAGTGATCTACGGAAACGACGACCTCTCCTTCTTGAGGTCTGGGAGGGCATTCTTTGCCAGGGGCTCTACAATGGATGGTGTTTTTGCTGCCTAAAGCGCCGATCGGGACTAAATTGTTCAGTTGAGTCTCTGTGACGCGAGAAGGAACCCAGTTGCACTCATATACTTGCTTGGCCATGATGAAATCTACAAGATAGGTAATTCTGGTTCAAGAATGCATTGATTAAAGTGCACTGGTATGTACAATGTTAAACCGGAGACAACTCTATCTAAACCGGAGTTTTATGAAGCAACAGCATCTGGCGGTTCAACAAGGGGACTAATGGTATATACCGGTTTGGCAATTTTTCTACAAAGTTAAACTGTCGGATCTAAGCATTGAAACAGTTGAGATTGCGGATAGATAAGTGTACAGAAACAGATTTCACAAGATTTCTCTACAGCGACGGATCTGAAGCAAGTTCAGAAAAGAAGGAAAATATTCAAGGTTCAAAAAAGAACAATACCGAATCAATGGGCACAGATACAGGTAGATCTATGGTCTTGAGGCATATAAGTAAAGGCAGATGCTAAGAACTATCGCTACACAGAGCAAAGGTTCACAGGTTCATCTAGGATCTATCATATGAGTACGAAGCAGACGATGAACACTGAAGAACTTGGAAACCCTAGAACGGATCTATGGGGGAAAAGGTGAAGAACTCACCGGAGCCGAGGAAGAAACAGAAGGTCGCCGCGATGCTCTGGTACAATCAGGGTGATGCAGCGGCCAAGGTTGGAGCAGAGGTCGTCGACGGCGGCGGAGCTCCGAAGCTGGACGACGCGGGGAAGACGAAGTAGAAGGGCACGAAGGGGAAAAAGAAATGACCCTTCGGTCCTATTTATAAGGCAAGGGACAGGAGTCAGGCACGAAAATCAAGGGACCGTGGGTTTGGAAACGAAGCTGTCGTCTTAATTGTCGCAGACCTATTAAACAAAAAAACAAAAGGGGGTATCATGGATAAGGTTCTTTATAACAGGTGACGTCACGCCGGTTTACAACGACTAGAGAAGATGACATCACGGTGGTTCAACAAACTACAAGAAGATGTTGAAGATGAAGATTTTTGCTAAGGATTGACATGAACTTGTTCAAATCAATCTGGGGCCTAATGTTGGGGATATTACTACTGGGCATAAACCGGCCTATCTGGGCCGGGTTAACTTCATCAGTAGTTAATTATGTTAAAGCCCAAGAAGGCAGACGAGAGCTCAAGGCCCATAGTCGGTTCAAGGCCTGTAGCCGTAAACCGGCGTTGGTATTTAACTTGTATTATAAGTTAGGAATAAGTAGAGACCAAAGCAGACACATCTATGAGCCGGTATTGGGACTCTGTGAACCGACGGGCGTCACCCGTGTATATAAGGGGACGACCCAGCGGCGGTTCAAGGACAACAGACAACAACTCGAGACTTAGGCGAAGCTTGTTTGCTCCCTAGTCATTGAAACCCCATCAATTCCATCACAACTAGACGTAGGCTTTTACCTTCATCGAAGGGGCCGAACTAGTATAAACTCTCTTGCGTCCCTGTGTCCGCTTTAACCCCTTCAAGCTAACCCGTTGCGATGGCTCCACGACTAAGTCCTTTCTCTAGGACATCTGCCGTGACAAAAACACGACACGAAGGCTGAAGCGTCGCTAGCAGCTTCGCCGGAGGCCTGCTCCCAGGCCGTTGAGGAGGCTCGGGAGGCAGACCGACAGCGCAAGGATGCGGAGGAGCGCGCACGGGATCTCCAAGCCTGGAGCAACTCCCTGGAGCAGCAAGTGGAACTGCGCCAGGTGGCCCTTGAGTCGATGGTGGTGGCCTCTGTTGACCGGGCGGAGCTTCTGAAGCGCGAGGAGGCGCTGACGCTGGAGGCCGCCGAGCGCAACCTTGATCTTGAGCGGTTGGAGACGAGGGAGCACCTGGTGGCCCGGGCGGAGGATGACGTTGCTGCGCGCGAAGCCCGGGCCCAGGAAGAAGTCGATCGCCGTGTGGCGGAAGCTCGCTCGGCCTTCGAGCGCGAATACGAAACAAGGTTGGGGCTGATCAAGGTCGAGGCTGAGGGCAGGACCGCAGCCCTCAGGGCCAAACTGGCCGAACTGACACGGCATGCAGACTCCTCAGCAGCCGCCCTCAGCACAGCACAGGCGGGGCTGTCCTCTTCCCGTGCCGAGCAGGTTCTTCTCCAACAGAGGGTTGCTGACGCCGAGGCCGTCGCGCAGCGGAATGAGGACGAGATCCGTCGGCGGCGGGTTCTGGAGCGCGAGCATGCCCCATGCTTCAAATGCTCAGAGAAAGGGCCAACACAGCTTTGGGCAACATCTGCGAGGCTGCCGCTAAGGAGCCGCACGGGGTCAACTACGCCGGCGACCTCCAGCTTTTCACCGATGTGGTGACGCTTCTGGAGAACCGCTCCGCAAGGTCCCGTTGGCTTGTCGGAGAGAGGAGCCGAGCCTTGCTCGGGCGTGCATTCTCCTGCGTCTTCAGCAATCTACTGGGCAGGGACCCCCACTTCGACTTCGACGCTGCCATCGCACCCGTACCCATAGCCGCCCGGGGTGACCTGGCGCGATGGGTGGAGGATAATGTGGATGCCCTCGTCAGGGCCTTTGCGTATGATGATGACGGCGTGGTCGTGGCCGCCAATGAAGGCGGTGTTGTGGACGAGCCTGGCGCTGACGGGGATGTTGGCGGCGGCGGCAATGTCAACGACGCCAGTGATGCCTCCGAGGATGCCCAAGAAGACACTGTGACTGATATGTCTGACTGACCGCATGCCACTGCTATTTATCCTGGACGAAGAAGGTTCGGGCTTGGCCCTGAAGAATGTAAGAGCATTTTGGGAGGGGAAGCCCCTCATGTAAAGGTTTGCAATTAGTACCCTGGTAAGCATAATGTTGCGTGTGAACTTAGTCGCGGGCCCGGCGATGGGTCAACTGACTTGTGTACCTTTCGACCCCGACGAGTACCGAGCGGGCCTGCGGGGGCCGCCGCACCTCGGGTGTCTTCTGATTAACTTGTGGATCCCGCGATGAAAACCTCCGGAAAGGGTGCGGTAACAGCGGTCCTGGTTGTGAACGTGCCTGGCCCAGCCCGGCTCATGAGGGGCTCGCGAGGGGGGGCAGCCGATGTTCACTTTGGACGCAAAGCCAAAACCAGAACGCAAGAGATTGCTCAAACGAGACTAAAAACCCCTTCCCCCAAACACACGCAAGCATCGAGCTCAAATCCAACTTAAATCCAAATCGAAGAACTTCGTCAACAAGGAAAGGCAAAAGCAAAAGGCCGCGTCCGGCACCTAGTCTAGTCTTCGACGTCTTCTCACCAACGCGGAGCTAAGTGCTGCCACTAGGCATGGGCGGGAGCCCCAAGGCCCGAGGGCGGCTGTCCGGAGACTCCAGGGCATGTACAGCCCCACTCATTATTACGTGAGAGTGTCACGGGCGGCGAGCTTCACAGGCACTGGGCCTTCTTCATAGGTACCGGCATTTCTTCATACCGCCAGACGAGGGCCCCGCCTTGCGCCTCACTCTGCCGCCATCGACGGCGACCGGAAACCAGGACGACACCAATGGGGCAGAGCAGTCGCCAGCGGTTCCCCCGACGACCACGGGTCCCCTGCCGGGGGCAGGCCTTGGGGCACCTCCCCAACAGGGGGCCTACCTCCTGAGAACGCCTTGCTCCGACCGCCGCGGGGAGGAACCCGAATCTCGGTCCCTCTCCTGCAGCCCCCTGTGCCCTCCTCCTGAGGGGTATGAGGCTGGAGAATTGGGGAAGCCACCTGCTGCGGTGACATGTATCTCCTGTGACCCATGATTAGCATAAGCTTGCTCCTGAGGGATGAGTGGTACCCGATAATTGCCGTCGCCGGTGCGGTTGTCGAGTCTCTCCTGGGGTTCCCGAAAGAGCTCGGCTTCTGGCGTCTCCTCACCCCAGCCTGGCTCGAGGAATGAGAAATGATCTTCTTTTGGTGCGCACCCCTGATCCACCGTGCGGGGCACATAAGCTTTTGGGGCCACCGCCCCATGTGCCTCGTCGTAGCGCCCCGCATGCCACGCAGCCTAGCTTGGAGCGCCATCTTGGGGGTGATGGCGTGGCGGTCCGCCGGAGCCGAAGGCCGCGGCGTGCACCCCTTCGCTGGCCTGAGAAGAGGCCGGCGTGACTTGTCGCCCGGTGCCGGCGGAGGTGTTGACGCTGAACGGGCCCTGGAGTCCGCTGGAAGTTGCGTGCGCGTGCACGACGCCTCCATACGGCCCGCCTGGGGTCTGGGGTGGCAGTTGGACGCAGAAAGGAGGTGTTCCCGAGGTGGCGGTGTCCAGGAGCTCGGCCACTCACTCCAGCAACACGTCGCGGCCGCCCTCCAGCAGCCGGCACCGTAGCAGCTCTCGGGCCATGGTGAGCGCGGCCCTGGAGTTCGCTTGCTCCCGTCGGGTGTATGGCGCCGTGGCTGCGGCGTGGTTCGAGGCCCTTGCTGCGGCCCGCACCTGCCGTGGTGTGAGGGCAGGCGACGTCTGGCCGCATCGCCCATGCCCCGCAGCGCCCTGCGGAGCGCAGGCTGCCTGAGGAGCAAGGTTGAGGTCGCCCTGGGCCGGTGACATGGTGTGGGCAGGCCACGCTGCCCAGCCGTCAGCGTTGGCACCCGGGTCGCTTGACATCTGAACGGCGAGGCGACGGAACGCGATGCGGAGGAAGAAGGATTCGAGCACACCCCTACCTGGCGCGCCAAATGTCGGATTTCGGGTTCTGGAAGACCCTTGAGGTTCGAACACTAGGGTGCGCGTGGAGATCTCTCCCCTACCGATCTACGTCCAATCTCCTCGCGTGATCTAAGCTGGAAACAACGAACAACACAAGGGACACAAGGTTTATACTGGTTCGGGCCACCGTTGTGGTGTAATACCCTACTCCAGTGTGTGGTGTGGTGGATTGCCTCAGGGGCTGATGATGAACAGTACAAGGGAAGAACAGCCTCGCGAGAGGTGTTCTTGAGCTGGTGCGATGAACTGCTTGGGTGAGTTCAATCGCCTCTCTCTCTCTCTATCTCTCTTTTTTGGTCCCTTCCTCTCCGCTCTCTACTCTGTGGTGGCTAGCTCTATTTATAGAGGCCCTGGGCCTCTCCCCAAATAATGAGCGGGAAGGGCGCCAACAATTGGCCATTTTGAAGGGGAACATCTAGTACAAGTTATCCTGACCAAAGGTGGTCTTCGGCTACCAAAAGCACTAGTGATGACGCCGTCTTGGGCTCCACGGTGACCTTCGTCCTCCTGCTCTGTTGGTCTTGGTCTCATTGCACCGGAATGGTAACCTTTGCCCGGTGCCTTGGCCTGTGCTTACCCCCTTTGCACCAAAGGGGAAACAAGGACACTGCGCAGGCCGGCTGTAACGCCCTCGATGCGCCTATATCTCCTACGTGTCGAAGCACGACTTAGAGGCATAACCGCATTGAAAGCAATGTCGCAAGTAAGGTAATCTTCACAACAACCCATGTAAATCGATAATAGGGGAAAAAGGTACATAGTTGCTTACACTTGCCACGTCACACAAATACATGAATAACATTACAATCATCCAATACACTCATGGTCCGACTACGGTACC
The DNA here is from genome assembly GCF_003073215.2 of Triticum urartu. Lineage (NCBI taxonomy): Eukaryota > Viridiplantae > Streptophyta > Magnoliopsida > Poales > Poaceae > Triticum > Triticum urartu. The sequence continues at coordinate 424,779,218 of NC_053023.1, read as the reverse complement.
AAAATAAAAGATCAACCCCAACATGCGACATGGTCCCGATCGCCCCAACTGGGCACCACTACTGATCATCAGGGAAAGATACATAGTAATGGCGAGAGTCTTCGTCGAACTCCCACTTGAGCTCAAGCGCATCATCTGGAATGGAATCATCGGTCCATGCATCTGGTTTGGAAGTAATATGTGAGTCACGGGGACTCAGCAATCTCGCACCCTCGCGATCAAGACTATTTAAGCTTATAGGTAAGGCAAGGTAATATGTGGAGTTGCAGCAAGCGACTAGCATATATGGTGGCTAACCTATTCGCAAAAGAGAGTGAGATGAGAAGGCAAAGCACGAACGAAGAACTATGATCAAGAAGTGATCCTAGAACAACCTACGTCAAACATTACTCCAACACCGTGTTCACTTCCCGGACTCCGCCGAGAAGAGACCATCACGGTTACACACGCAGTTGATTCATTTTAATTAAGTTAAGTTTCATGTTATCTACAACCGGATATTAACAAATTCCCATCTGCCCATAACCGCAGAAACGGCTTTCGAAACTTCAAATCCCTGCAGGGGAGTCCCAACTTAGCCCATCACAAGATCTCACGGTCAACGAAGGATATTCCTTCTCCCAAGACATTCCGATCAGAATCAGCATCCCGGTTTTACAAGACATCCTCGACAATGGTAAAAATAAACCAGCAACACCGCCCGAATGTGCCGACAAATCCCGATAGGAGCTGCACATATCTCATTCTCAGGGCACACCAGATTGTCCAAGGTTCCGGTAGGCTAGCCCAGAGTTGCCCCTGGTGGCCACCGGCAGCAGACAGGTTGGACCAACACTCAGAGGAGCACTGGCCCGGGGGGTTTAAATAAAGATGACCCTGGAGTCCGCGGAACCCAAGGGAAAAAGAGGCTAGGTGGCGAATGGTAAAACCAAAGTTGGGCATTGCTGGAATAGTTTTATTCAAGGCGAACTGTCAAGGGGTTCCCATTATCACCCAACCACGTAAGGAACGCAAAATCCAGGAACATAACACCGATATCACGGAAACTAGGGCGGCAAGAGTGGAACAAAACACTAGGCAAAAGGCCGAGCCTTCCACCCTTTACCAAGTATATAGGTGCATTAAGATAACAAGATAATATAGTGATATCCCAACAATAAACAATGTTCCAACAAGGAACGATCTCCAATCTTCACCTGCAACTAGCAATGCTATAAGAGGGGCTGAGCAAAGCGGCAACATAGCCAATAAACGGTTTGCTAGGACATGGTGGGTTAGAGGTTTGACATGGAAATTTGGGAGGCATGATAAGCAAGTGGTAGGCATCGTAGCATAGGCATAGCAAAAGAGCGAGCATCTAGCAAGCAAAGATAGAAGTGATTTCGAGGGTATGATCATCTTGCCTGCAAAGTTGTCAGAGTTGGCTTGATCCTCGTAAGCAAACTCAACGGGCTCCTAGTTAGCGAACTCGTCTCCCGTCTCTACCCAAACAAGACAAACAAGCAAAAGGAACACAATCAACCATGTGCAATGCTCAAAACAAACATGATGCAAACATGGTATGCTATGCGGGATGCGATATGTGATGCATATGCAAGATTTGGTAAGGGATTATTGAACCTGGCCTCAACATGGAAATCCAAGAGTGCCACTGGAAAGGTGAGGTGATTTCGGTTGAAATCGATATAAAGAACACCGGATTCGGATGCATGGTTTGAAAATGGCAAACAAAACAAATATGGTACCGGTCTGCGATAATCAGCAAGTAGCCATCTAAATGCACCAAGATAATTATTCTACAGCACTCAAACATGACAACACAATGCATGGCAGGGATCCACTCATGATGCTTGAAAAAAGTTGAACACTGAGCTACGGCTAATTCATCCATTAACAGGTTCAAACAAGCATGGCAAACACGCAAACGATAATAGGTTTCAGACTTAGTGAAATTAACACAAGTCTGGAATTTAACATCAGGTAGCACACTTTGGAGAATGAACACTATATGCTACAGGAACTTAACATGCAAAGCAAGGCATGACATGAAGCTACTCAAAGCACTTAACAAAAGTCCCTTAGTGACCTTGAGCCAAAAGGGATCAGAAAATACAATTGCAAGTATGTGAACATGGCAAAAACATAAACAGATCTCAGACTTACTGGAGCATGCAAATCTGTTAACGACTAGGCATGTTTACGAGCTCGATGCACTCACTACAGAGCATGGCATGATAAACTAAGCATGCACCCATCAATACCACATATCATAGAAGCTAGACATGGCAAGAACAACAAAATAGCATGCACGGATCAATGGCAATATCCTCGGCAAAATCGCTAACAAGTCAACAATCTGCCAGGATTCACGAAATAGCAAAAGTAGAGCTCGATTGACTCAAGCTAGGGTGCTCCATAAATGAAAACAAAGACATGGATGGATAGAGCACCATAATGTTAACAAATCATCCTTACTAATCATCCTCAAAAGAGGCACGGATCACTAGGAAACAACATGAACATATGGCATAATGACAAAAACAGATCAAGGACTTAGAGAAATTCTAAGTCCCTGAAATATGGCATGGCATATAACAAAACTCATGTAGAGCTCAGGAGCATATCATGCACACATTAATCATGGCAAAAATGACAAATAGCTATTTGATGAAACAGATCTGACAATTTTATCACATAGCCCTCTTCCAATAGTATTTCGGGCATCAAGATGAGCTCAAATGAAAATGATGCAATGAGATGAAATGATGTACTCTCTGAGTCGTACATTTTGATATGCTACATGCTCAAATCGGAGCTACGGGTGCGGAGATACGACCTGATGAAAAACGCAAAAAAACTAGGGTTTAGGGAGGAAAGTCAACCGAAACTTCTCAGATCCAGATCCGGCACAGTTTACGAGGTTCGACGGAGCTCTCGCTGGAGCTGGGCCTGGAGGAGGCCGGAGTTGATGGCGAGGAGATCCGGCGACGAGGAACTTGCTGGTGGGGCCGGATCTAGTGAGGGGCGGTGGAGGAGGAGAGGACGAGGTGGCGAGGTGGCCGGCGTCGGGCGGTGGCGGCAACCGACAAACTGCGGCGGTGGGGCGGCGAAGTTCCAGCGGGGAGCGATCGGCGGCGCTCGGGCGGCGAAGGAGGAAGATGGCGGCGGCGCGAAGGGAAGCGGCGCGGGCGAGGACGCGGGCCGGGAGGGCCTCCCGCGGGCCCTGCGGGCCGGCGAAGTGGGCGCGGGCGGCGCGTGAATCGTGTCGCGACACGTGGCGGCTGCGGGTCAGATCAGACGTGTCCGGCCTGGCTGGACTTCGTCCGGCGGTGCGAGGAGGGGGGAGACTAGGGTTTGGACCGTGATTTCGAGGAGGGGATCTATATTTATAGGTAGAGGGAGCTAGGAGACTCCAAATGGAGTGCGGTTTTCGGCCACGCGATCGTGATTGAACGCTCTAGATGATGGAAGGGTCTAGGTGGGTTTTTGGGCCAAATTGGAAGGGTGTTGGGCTGCAACACAAACGAGTCCTTCTCGGTCCCTCGGTTAACCGTTGGAGTATCAAACGAAGTCCAAATGGTACGGAACTTGACAGACGGTCTACCGGTAGTAAACCAAGGCCGCATGACAAGTATCGGTCCAATGTGTAAATGTTCAACCCCCACACACGAAAAGAGGTAGAAAGGACCACCGGAGGAGGTAGGAGCACCGGAATGCAAAACGGACAACGGGGGAAAAGCTCGGATGCATGAGACGAACACGTATGCAAATGCAATGCACAGGATGACATGATATGAGATGCATGACAAAGGCAACAACACACGGAGACAAAAACACCCGAACCCGAGGAAAATAAAATAACTTAGCACCGGAAATGGCTAGAGTTGTGATACATATAAGGTAAATTACATTCAGGGTGTTACAACACTCCACCACTACGAAAGGATCTCGTCCCGAGATCTAGGACTGGAAAAACGCCGGGTACTCAGAACGGAGGTGATCCTCACGTTCCCAGTTGGCTTCACGGTCGGAATGGTGTGACCACTTGACTTTGAGGAATTTCATTGACTTATTGTGAGTCTTGCGTTCAGTTTCTTCAAGAATAGCAACTGGGTGCTCACGATAGGAGAGGTCTTCTTGGAGATCAATGTCTTCGAAGTTGATGGTGCGGTCAGGTGTCTTGAAACACTTGCGGAGCTGAGAGACATGGAACACGTCGTGCACATTTGCAAAGTTTGAAGGAAGCTCGAGTTGATAGGCGAGATCGCCTCTGTTGCTGACGATCTTGAAAGGACCCACGTATCTTGGGGCAAGCTTCCCTTTGATACCGAAGCGACGAGTACCTTTCATTGGAGAGACGCGGAGGTAAACATGGTCTCCGATCTCGAAAGCCAAATCACGATGCTTACTATCATAGTAGCTCTTCTGGCGCGATTGCGCTGCTTTGAGGTTATCACGAATGACTTTGCACATTTCCTCTGCCTCTATGATCAAGTCATTTCCCAGAAGTTGACGCTCACCGCTCTCTGACCAGTTAAGAGGAGTACGGCACTTCCTGCCATAGAGAATTTCAAATGGGGCCTTGCCCGAACTTGCTTGAAAACTGTTGTTGTAGGAGAATTCGGCATATGGAAAACAATCTTCCCACTTCATACCGAAGGAGATAACGCAAGCCCTGAGCATATCTTCGAGAATCTGATTGACACGCTCGACTTGACCGCTAGTTTGAGGATGAAAAGTTGTGATGAAGCGGATGTTGGTGCCCATGGCCTTCTGAAAAGAATCCCAAAACTTGGAGGTAAAGATGCTGCCATGGTCTGAAGAGATCAACTGTGGAATGCCGTACAGAGAGACAGTCCGAGAGGTATAAAGCTCTGCCAATTGAGCTGCAGTGATAGACTCTTTGATAGGTAGAAAGTGATCCACTTTAGTGAGCTTGTTGATGACAACGAATATAGCATCATTGCCACGCTTGGACTTTGGAAATCCCGTCACGAAGTCCATCTCAATGTGGTCAAACTTCCATTCTGGAATGGCAAGAGGTTGGAGGAGACCATCTGGCCGTTGGTGTTCTGCCTTCACTCTTTTGCAGACATCATATTCATTCACGAACTGAGCAATCTCGTGCTTCATTCGAGTCCACCAATAAGCCTGCTTGAGGTCCTGGTACATCTTCATACTCCCAGGGTGGATGGATAGGAGTGAATTGTGAGCCTCATTCATAATAACTTTACGAAGGTCACCTTTAGGCACAATAATGCGATCCTCGAAGAAGAGGGTATCCTTGTCATCAAGGCGATAGCACTTGTACTTGGATTGACTCTTGGCAATCCCAATCTTCACCTTCTTCACCATAGCATCAAGAAGTTGAGCCTCGCGAATGTGATCTTCCAAGGTAGGAGAGACTTGAAGGTTGGAGAGGAAACCTTGAGGAACAACTTGCAGATTGAGTTTGCGGAAAGCTTCACAAAGCTCGGGTTGGTAGGGCTTGAGAATCAGACTGTTGCAGTAAGCCTTCCTGCTCAATGCATCAGCAATCACATTGGCCTTGCCTGGAGTATACTCAATACTCAGATAATACTCTTGAATCATTTCGACCCAACGAGTCTGCCTGAGGTTGAGATTAGGTTGAGTGAAGATGTACTTGAGACTCTTGTGGTCAGTGAAGATGTCCACTTTTCTTCCCAATAAGAGATGTCTCCAAGTCAAAAGAGCATGCACAACTGCCGCCAACTCGAGGTCATGAGTGGGGTAGTTCTTCTCGTTGGGCTTCAGCTGGCGAGAGGTATAAGCCACAACTTTCTTCTCTTGCATCAACACTTCACCAAGACCTTGAAGAGAGGCATCGCAGAAGACCTCGAACAGTTTGGATTCATCAGGAGGAGTAAGAACTGGAGCAGTGACTAATTTCTCTTTCAAAGTGTTGAAAGCGATGTCACATTCCGGAGACCAAACGTACTTGACGTGCTTCTGGAGAAGGTTTGAAAGAGGCTTCGCGATCTTTGAAAAGTTCTCAACGAACCTTCGACAGTAGCTTGCGGGACCGAGGAAGCTGCGGAGTTGCTTCACGTTCTGAGGTGGTTCCCAATTCACAATTGCAGACACCTTCTCAGGATTCAATGCTATGCCCTTGGCAGAGATGATATGCCCAAGATAGAGAACCTCATCGAGCCAAAACTCGCACTTTGAGAACTTGGCGTAGAACTGATGTTTTCTGAGCTTATTGAGCACCAAACGCAAGTGCTTGGCATGATCTTCCTTGTTCTTGGAAAAGACCAGAATGTCATCGAGGTAGACCAAGACAAAGTCATTTGTGTAGGCGTTGAAGATGAAGTTCATCATGCGAGAGAAAGTCAGAGGAGCATTGACGAGGCCAAAAGACATGACAGTGTATTCATATGAACCATAGCTTGTTCTGAAAGCCGTCTTGGGAATATCTTGCTCACGGATTCGAATCTGGTGATAGCCCATACGGAGATCAAGCTTGGAGAATACTTGAGCACCTTTGAGTTGTTTGAATAGCTCATTGATGTTGGGAAGTGGGTACTTGTTCTTTATAGTCTTCTTGTTCAATGGACGGTAGTCAACACAAAGTCGGTCCATTCCATCCTTCTTCTTCACAAAAAGAACTCCACAACCCCACGGAGAAGAACTAGGTCGGATGAGACCCATTCGCTCTTGAATATCGAGTTGCTTCTTCAGCTCCTTCAACTCTTCAGGTCCAAGCTTGTAAGGACGTTTGCAAACAGGTTTCATGCCAGGCTCAAGATCAATGACGAATTCAACTGGCCGGTGCGGAGGCATTCCTGGAAGCTCTTCTGGAAAGACGTCTTGATATTCACAAATGACTGGAATTTGAGAGATGGCATCCAGTTCACCCTTCTCATTGAGAGAAAACAGACGGATGGTATCATCACGAGCGGCAAATACAATTACATCCTCAGACGAATGAGTCAATTGAATCTGCCTGGCAGCACAATCAAGCTGAGCCTTGTGCTTAGAAAGCCAATCCATTCCGAGAATAAGATCAATATCCGAGTCACCAAGAACCGTAGGAGAAGACAGAAACTTGTAGTCACCCAAAGTGATAGTAACATCCGGAACAATGGAGTTAGCATTCATGCGCCTACCGGGAGAGACAACTACTATCGGTCTAGGCAAAACTTGCAAAGCCAACTCATGCTTAGATGCAAAAGGTCTTGAGATGAAACAATGCGATGCACCAGTGTCAAAAAGAACTTTAGCTGGAATATCGTTAACAGGAAGGTTACCCATGATGACATCTGACGAGTCCTCTGCCTGAGCTGCATTCATCAAATTGACCTTGGCGTGCTTGGGGTTATGCTTGACCACAGCTGTACTTGCCGATCTCACGAGAGGAGGAGGAGGGAGACGCCTCTGATTGAAACATTTGTTGGCATAGTGACCCTTCTATTGGCACTTGTTGCACATAACCTCTGAAAGCGGACGGTGATATGGAGCACTCGATCTTGGAGCTTGAGACGAAGTATTGTTCTGAAAGACAGGGTTGGGTGGGTGGGAAGATCCACTGCCACCTTTGCTCTTCTGCTGATAAGGCTGACGGAACGAAGGAGGAGGAAGCCAATACTTCTGCTGCTTAGCCACTTGAGTTGAGGAAGAAGGAGTAGCATCTCTGACTCGCTTCTTGGAAGCATCGCACTTCAGTTGAGCAGTCTCTTGCTTCATTGCCATGTTGTAAAACTCATCGTACCTCTTGGGCTCAAAGAGAACGAGAGCTAGCTGGATTTCTTCTCTGAGACCACCCCTGAACTAGGTTATCATGCTCTTCTCGTCAGGGGCGTCTTGCTTAGAAAAACGGGCGAGCTTCTGAAACATCTTGTTGTACTCGTAAACAGACATAGAGCCTTGCTTCAGGTTGCGGAATTCCTCACGCTTGCTTTCAACCACGCTCTGAGGAATATGATGAGCTTTGAAGTCTTGACGGAATTCATCCCAGGTAATCGCACGGCCTCCTCTGGAATCTTTGTACTGTTGAAACCATTCTGCAGCTTGGCCTTTGAGTTGGAAGGAAGCGAACTTGACAAAGTCCTCAGGCCTAACATTACTGCTTTCGAAATGCTTGCATATGTCCACGAGCCAATCATCAGCGTCTGTTGCCTCAACACAATTGCTGAAGGTCTTTGGCTGGTTAGCAAGGAACTGGTTGAGTGTAGCAAAGTGATTCTGATTGCTGCCTTGGTTCCCTTGGTTGCGCTCTTGAACAAGTTGCATGATCAGCTGCGTGTTTGCATTGGTAGCGGCCATCACAGCTTGCCATGCCTCCAGAGGTGGAGGTGGAGGTGACGGATCAAGATTCGGAGTCGTGCGCGTTGGAGGAGCCATCCTGAAGCGGTTGACATCCATTAGCACATTGACAGATAAATATTGAAGCTGAATCAAACGGGTTGAAATTGCAACATATAGTCTTCACATCCGAACAAAATGAACGAATGCATTCCAATTGAAATGGTCACATATCCATAAATTGAGAAGACACTTAGAATTGATGTAGAAGAAAAACAACAAGGTACGGAATAAGAACGAATACTTGGTAAGGATCGCCCAATCTCAAACCAAATACCCGCGGAAGAAGAACTAGAGCTACAAGAATTCCCACCTATGAAACTCCCGAACCTTTCCAGTTATGCAATCAGGTGTTGGGGATACAGGGGAAGCATAATATCTCACCCAAATCTAGCAAATCCTACATCCAGCTGTATCCATCCTTCAACACATAACCGAGAAAAACTTCAGAAATCGTCTACCTCAACCTTCGAAAAGCATCCGTTATACAAGTTATGGCAATACTCTCGAACTCCCGCCCTAGTACTGGTTGTCGTCGAGGTTATCTCACCAACAAATGCATAAAAGATATTTTCGATGTCGGCGAACCTAAACTCAGGTATTCTAGAACTGCAATGATAAAATTGTGACGACAACACCTCGGAGCTCAACTCCCCGGGTCACTGCCACAACCCCTAAATGACAGGAGGCACCAAGAACAATGTTCTCATCACAAATCGATCGTAACGATTCAAAGATACCCGCGTGATCCTAAAAAAATTAGTGAAATTTGAGAAGAGAAGAGTCAAAACTCTACGTCAGGATGCCTTACCAGAGCGATGAAGGGACTAGGGAGTAAAAAGAATTCCTAAACTCTCCGATATATAATTCCTAAATGACTCAAAACCTTTTTCTAGACTCAACAATGCCAGCTAATTCGATCAAGCAGGGGGGGCTCCTAAGGTCGGGGAAGGCTCTGATTACCAACTTGTAACGCCCTCGATGCGGCTATATCTCCTACGTGTCGAAGCACGACTTAGAGGCATAACCGCATTGAAAGCAATGTCGCAAGTAAGGTAATCTTCACAACAACCCATGTAAATAGATAATAGGGGGAAAAGGTACATAGTTGGCTTACACTCGCCACGTCACACAAATACATGAATAACATTACAATCATCCAATACACTCATGGTCCGACTACGGTACCAAAATAAAATATCAACCCCAACATGCGACACGGTCCCGATCGCCCCAACTGGGCACCACTACTGATCATTAGGGAAAGACACATAGTAACGGCGAGAGTCTTCGTCGAACTCCCACTTGAGCTCAAGCACATCATCTGGAATGGGATCATCGGTCCTTGCATCTGGTTTGGATGTAATCTGTGAGACACGGGGACTCAGCAATCTCGCACCCTCGCGATCAAGACTACTTAAGCTTATAGGTAAGGCAAGGTAATATGTGGAGCTGCAGCAAGCGACTAGCATATATGGTGGCTAACCTGTTCGCAAAAGAGAACGAGATGAGAAGGCAAAGCACGAACGAAGAACTATGATGTAGAAGTGATCCTAGAACAACCTACGTCAAACATTACTCCAACACCGTGTTCACTTCCCGGACTCCGCCGAGAAGAGACCATCACGGTTACACACGCGGTTGATTCATTTTAATTAAGTTAAGTTTCATGTTATCTACAACCAGACATTAACAAATTCCCATCTGCCCATAACCGCGGGCACGGCTTTCGAAAGTTCAAATCCCTGCAGGGGAGTCCCAACTTAGCCCATCACAAGCTCTCACGGTCAACGAAGGATATTCCTTCTCCCGAGACATTCCAATCAGAATCGGCATCCCGGTTTTACAAGACATCCTCGACAATGGTAAAACTAAACTAGAAACACCGCCCGAATGTGCCGACAAATCCCAATAGGAGCTGCACATATCTCGTTCTCAGGGCACACCGGATTGTCCAAGGTTCCGGTAGGCCAGCCCAGAGTTCCCCTGGTGGCCACCGGCAGCTGACAGGTTTAACCAACACTCAGAGGAGCACTAGCCCGGGGGGTTTAAATAAAGATGACCCTTGAGTCCGTGGAACCCAAGGGAAAATGAGGCTAGGTGGCGAATGGTAAAACCAAAGTTGGGCATTGCTGGAAGAGTTTTATTCAGGGCGAACTGTCAAGGGGTTCCCATTATCACCCAACCGCGTAAGGAACTCAAAATCCGGGAACATAACACCGATATGACGGAAACTAGGGCGGCAAGAGTGGAACAAAACACTAGGAAAAAGGCCGAGCCTTCCACCCTTTACCAAGTATATAGGTGCATTAAGATAACAAGATAATATAGTGATATCCCAACAATAAACAATGTTCCAACAAGGAACGATCTCCAATCTTCACCTGCAACTAGCAACGCTATAAGAGGGGTTGAGCAAAGCGGTAACATAGCCAATCAACGGTTTGCTAGGACATGGTGGGTTAGAGGTTTGACATGGCAATTTGGGAGGCATGATAAGGAAGTGGTAGGTATCGTAGCATAGGCATAGCAAAAGAGCGAGCATCTAGCAAGCAAAGATAGAAGTGATTTCGAGGGTATGATCACCTTGCCTGCAAAGTTGTCAGAGTTGACTTGATCCTCGTAAGCAAACTCAACGGGCTCCTCGTTCGCGAACTTATCTCCCGGCTCTACCCAAACAAGACAAACAAGCAAAAGGAACACAATCAACCACGTGCAATGCTCAAACAACATGATGCAAACATGGTATGCTATGCGGGATGCGATATGTGATGCATATGCAAGATTTGGTAAGGAATGATTGAACCTGGCCTCAACATGGAAATCCAAGAGTGCCACTGGAAAGGTGAGGTGATTTCAGTTGAAATCGATATAAAGAACACCGGAATCGGATGCACGGTTTGAAAATGGCAAGCAAAACAAATATGGTACCGGTCTGCGATAATCAGCAAGTAGCTATCTAAATGCACCAAGATAATTATTCTACAGCACTCAAACATGACAACACAATACATGGAAGGGATCCACTCATGATGCTTGAAAAAAGTTGAACACTGAGCTACGGCTAATTCATCCATTAACAGGTTCAAACAAGCATGGCAAAAATGCAAAAGATGACAGGTTTCATACTTAGTGAAATTAACACAAGTCTGGAATTTAACATCAGGTAGCACACTTTGGAGCATGAAAACTATATGCTACAGGAACTTAACATGGCAAAGCAAGGCATGAAATGAAGCTACTCAAAGCACTTAACAAAAGTCCCTTAGTGACCTTGAGCCAAAAGGGATCAGAAAATACAATTGCAAGCATGTGAACATGGCAAAAACATAAACAGATCTCAGACTTAGTGAAAAACTGGAGCATGCAAATCTGTTAACGAGTAGGCATGTTTACGAGCTCGATGCACTCACTACAGAGCATGGAATGACAAACTAAGCATCCACCAATCAAGACTACATATCATAGAAGCTAGAAATGGCAAGAACAACAACATAGCATGCACGGATCAATGGCAACATCCTCGGCAAAATCGCTAACAAGTCAACAATCTGCCAGGATTCACGAAATAGCAAACGTAGAGCTCGATTAACTCAAGCTAGGGTGCTCCATAAATGCAAACAAAGACATGGATGGATAGAGCACCACAATGTTAACATATCATCCTTATTGATCATCCTCAAAAGAGGCACGGATCACTAGGAAACAACATGAACATATGGCATAATGAAAAAAACAGATCAAGGAGTTGGAGAAATTCTAAGTCCCTGAAATCAGCATTAACGAATGCATAGTCACCACACATACCACAAAAATACATGGTAAGCACCTATGTAAAGATGGCATGGCATATAACAAAACTCATGTAGAGCTCAGGAGCATATCATGCACACATTAATCATGGCAAAAATGACAAATAGCTATTTGATGAAACAGATCTGGCAATTTTATCACATAGCCCTCTTCCAACAGCATTTCGGGCATCAAGATGAGCTCAAATAAAAATGATGCAATGTGATTAAATGATGTACTCTCTGAGTCAAACATTTTGATATGCTACACGCTCAAATCGGAGCTACGGGTGCGGAGATACGACTTGATGAAAAACACAAAAAAACTAGGGTTTCGGGAGGAAAGTCAACCGAAACTTCTCAGATCCAGATCTGGCGCGGTTTACGAGGTTCGACGGAGCTCTCGCCGGAGCTGGGCGTGGAGGAGGCCGGAGTTGATGGCGAGGAGATCCGGCGACGAGGAACTTGCCGGTGGGGCCGGATCCGGTGTGGGGCGGCGGAGGAGGAGAGGACGAGGCGGCGAGGTGGCCGGCGTTGGGCGGTGGCGACGACCGGCGAACTGCAGCGGCGGGGCGGCGGAGTTCCGGCGGGGAGCGGTCGGCGGCGCTCGGGCAGCGAAGGAGGAAGATGGTGGCGGCGCGAAGGGAAGCGGCGCGGGCAAGGACGCGGGCCGGGAGGGCCTCCCGCGGGCCCTGTGGGCCGGCGAAGTGGGCGCGGGCGGCGCGCGAATCGTGTCACGACACGTGGCGGTGGCGGGTCAGGTCGGACATGTCCGGCCTGGCTGGACTTCGTCGGGCGGCGCGAGGAGGGGCGAGACTAGGGTTTGGACCGTGATTTCGAGGAGGGGATCTATATTTATAGGTAGAGGGAGCTAGGAGACTCCAAATGGAGTGCGGTTTTCGGCCACGCGATCGTGATCGAACGCTCTAGATGATGGAAGGGTCTAGGTGGGTTTTTAGGCCAAATTGGAAGGGTGTTGGGCTGCAACACAAACGAGGCCTTCTCGGTCCCTCGGTTAACCGTTTGAGTATCAAACGAAGTCCAAATGGTACGAAACTTGACAGGCGGTCTACCGGTAGTAAACCAAGGCCGCATGACAAGTCTCGGTCCAATCCGAAAATGTTCAACCCCCACACACAAAAAGAGGTAGAAAGGTCCACCGGAGGAGGTAGGAGCGCCGGAATGCAAAACGGACAACGGGGGAAAAGCTCGGATGCATGAGACGAACACGTATGCAAATGCAATGCACATGATGACATGATATGAGATGCATGACAAAGGCAACAACACACAGAGACAAAAAAACCCGAACCCGACGAAAATAAAATAACTTAGCACCTGAAACGGCAAGAGTTGTGATACATATAAGGTAAATTACATCCGGGGTGTTACACCGGCGCCTGCCTGGTCTCGATCACCATGGCTTGTGTCATGGGATCCTCGTGAGGTACCCCTGCCTTGATATATCCGCCTCCTCGCGAGCCTGCCTGATGAGGCTGCCTTTGAGGAAGCTTCCGATCGTCCTCCCCGCGAGGCTTGGCCCCTCGTGAGGGTCTTGAGCTTGAGCTGATGAAGATGGGCCGCGCTGGGCCCCCACTTGAGCCACGCCACAGGCCGCAGGCAGGCAAGTCTGGGGACCCCCGTTCCCAGAACGCCGACAGCCCCGACCGGACGACCGGTGCCCTTGCACCCGAGCCAAACGAGCGGACGTCCGACGCCACCGGACGACCGGCCTCTGCCCGAAATCCGCTACACCAGCACCCGAGCCAGAATGAGCGGATGACCGGCGACCACCGGACGTCCGGCTGCCCATGAGACACCAGACGACTGGTCCCTAGCGGACGTCCGGTACCTGGCTCTCTCCAGTTTCGTGCCCGAAGCCCATGTACCCTCTCCTTTCTCCCCCCATTTGCGCTACGACTATAAATAGACCTCCTACTCATCGTAGCTAGGGTTAGCAAAGGATTAGCTCATATATCATGTGAGAGGTTTGCTCGTCCACTTGGTTAGCTTCTCCTCGGAGATAGCGCCTCCTTGGAGAAGATCCCCCAAGCAGATTCAAGACCCCTTTACGGGAAGAACCTCAAGACCTCCTCACAGCGAAGACTGGCTACCTTTGTATCGTTCTTAGTTGTCCGTGGATCGTGTAATCTCTTATGTACTCGAGGATCTAGCACAAGTGTGACTATTTCGTGTTGGTTTAGTGATTCTCCCGTGTTTTCTCATGTGTTTCCTCTCGTTTTCTCCCTTGTGTTCTTCGTGTTCTTCGCGTGATTCGCTCCTTTCATGAAAGATCGGGCAATTAGGGTTCTACCATACATCATCTTGGTATCAGAGCCACGTGAATCACGATTTCGGAGCCTCCCCGTTGTGTTTCTAGCCTAGTTCTTGTTGATTTTGTCCCTAATTCGGAAATTCCCCACAAAAATAGCCCCAAATTTTTTTATGATTTGTTGGTGTGTTGAAATTTTGTTGGATTTGATCCGTGGTTTTGCTTTGTCTTGAGTGGATCTAGCTTTTTCCCCCTTTCCCCACCCTTTCCATCCACGAAATCGCCCGGATTCGACGAATTTCACCTCATCCACCCCGCCCACCCTTTCCAGCCAGCGGACGTCTGATGACCGGACGATCGACCCAACCCGGACGTCCGACGATCCCTGACGAAACTGGTTTTTTTTCAGTTTAGTCACCACCACCGCCCTACATTTCCGCATACGCACTCCCACCACCTTTACACCATCACCACTTCCGCATACTTACACCATCGCTTACCCGTTTCGCACTCCGACGTGTGTTGCCATTTCAAGATTTGAGAATTTGAGTTGCGGTACCGTGTCCTACTTGTGTTTCGGCTATTTAGGTACGGTTCGACATCAACATCACCGCCGCTCATCTTTGCCACGGACGTGTCATCAACAACGACCACCTCGACTACATCTTGGTATTCATACCACCATTTTGACACCATACCGTAAGCGAGAACGGTAACCTCGTCTTGGTATCGTGATACATCATTCTTGCCATTACATTGATAGCCAGCATAGCCTTACTCCTTTGCGTCGCTTACCCATCGAGACTAGCTTTTGCGTATTGCCAGCAACGAGACTTGTGCATGTTAGTGATCATACTTCCCATATCATACATACATCATTGTTGCATATCTTGGTATCATCTCTCATGTCACAAGGTTGTCATCGCATACACAATTGCTATCTTGGTTCGTCAAGCATTGCATGAGAAAAGAGCTCAAACAACAAAGAGCCAAACAAGCTTTTAAGCAAAAAGGAAAGATAAGCAAAGAGCTTTTAAGCAAGAACCATAGCATCATACAACATTAAGATTGTCATACTAGACCATCTTGGATCATATCATAGACACACCTTGCATAGAGCATACTTGGGATAGAAGTTGTTGCATTTTTGCTTAGTAGGTTGTGCACAACTCGTTGTATCCGCCTATCGTGCAATCGTGCTAGCGTCTCTCTAGTGTTTTGCAACGAGAGCATTTTCATGGGTTCCACAGTTTGGCTCGTCCTTGGTTGCACAACCCCACTTATCTCTTTGCGTGTGTGTTTCCGTGAACCGTATATTGCTTGGTCTACTTGTTGCCTTTCCATCTTGCGAATCTTTTCCAACATTATTGAAGCTCACTTACAATTGCATCAAATTTTGTGCCACCATCCTAACCAAGATCCACCATAAGCTTTTACTTGTGTAGGTGTCAGAAACAGACAAGAATTGGTACCAATTGTGCTATTTCCTTGTCCACATTGGAGTGATCATTGATCCACCTTCTACTTCGGTCAAGGTACATTTGGTATTCGTTCTTCTCTTTCTACCACTCATATTTTTCTCTTGGAATGATGGATAGGCCAAGTACTTCTACCAACCCACTCTTCATCGGACAAGAAGATGACATGAACTCCTACGTCACCAAGACCCACCTCTTTGGTGCACAACGTGCTTTGCATCAAGAGCAACAAGCAATGAGTGAACGCATCAACAACCTCGCCACCGACTTGCGACTCTCCGAGCAATGTACAAGGGACTACTTCGACCACAAGCTCGACGATCACAAACAAGAGAACGACACAAGAATGGACGAGATTCGTGCTTTGTTGTTGAACCGCTCTTCTTCCACTTCGTCCTCATCAAGACGGAGCCGCTCAAGTCGACACTCCGACTTCACCCTCTCCGGCTCAAGTACACCGACATCAAACACTCTTCGACATGCCGTGCGCAACGATCATCAAGCAAGCCTCAATCCTCTACCCGAAACCGACTCTCAAGAGCACCGACACCGTCAAAACCAAGCTACCTCTGTGCAAGCACGAGAACGGCAACGACAACGCCAACATGAAGAGGAAGAGCGCGCGCGTCTACACCAAGATGAACAAGATGCCGAGGCACAACACCAAGAACAACAACTCCGTGAAGCTCAAGCACTTGCGGCGCAACGTGCGCTTCGAGATTCAAGTCACGCCGTCGCCACACGCAACCGCCATCGGCGTGAACAAGAAGAATCATTTCGCGAAGAAGTTCAAGAGAGGATTTACCAATCATGTGTGCATCGTCAAGTGCCTCAAGTTTGTCCTCGAGCTCGACAAGCCCCTCCACAAGCTCCACAAGAACCCCAAGTTCAACAAGAGCATGAAGACAATGCAAATCCTCCACACCAAGAGCAACACGAACTTGCCAATCCTCAACAACATGGGCGTCATCACCCATGACCCGAACACAATGAAGTGCAACGATACGGCAAGCTAAAGTTCACCATGCCCAAGTTTTCCGGAAGCAAGGTTCAACATTATAACCGAACAGGCGTGACGTCACATTACTAAAGTTGTCAGCAGATTGGACTCGTGTGTTATTATATTCTCTCTACGGTTGTGTGCAGTGTGTGTTACAGGTCCGGACATGATCAATTCGTCTGGAGACTATTCAGGAGTTCGGAAGGAGGAACCCGCCTTGCAATGTCGAAGACAGCACTACGTGCCGGATACCTTGTCATTGAAGCCAGGTTCAGAGGCTACTGAGGGAGTCCTGGACTAAGGGGTCCTCGGGCATCCGGCCTGTTATCTATGGGCCGGACTGATGGGCTATGAAGATATGAAGACCGAAGACTGTACCCGTGTCCGGATGGGACTCTCCTTGGCATGCAAGGCAAGCTTGGCGAACAACTATGAAGATTCCATCTTATGTAACCGACTCTATGTAACCCTAGATCCCCCCGGTGTCTATATAAACCGGAGGGTGTAGTCCGGAAAGGATATACTCAATACCGTAGTCATACAGGGTAGACTTCTAGGGTTTAACCATTACGATCTCGTGCTAGATCAACTCTTGTAATACTCATATTCATCAATATCAATCAAGCAGGAAGTAGGGTATTACCTCCGTAGAGAGGGCCCAAACTTGGGTAAACATTGTGTCCCCTGTCTTCTGTTACCATCAAACTTAGACGCACAGTTCGGGACCCCCTACCCAAGATCCGCGGTTTTGACACAGACATTGGTGCTTTCATTGAGAGTTCCTCTGTGTTGTCGCTGAAAGGTTTGATGGCCCCTTCAATCATCAATAATGATGCTATCAGCGGAGAAACTTTCCTCCCTGGGCAGATCTTCGTGTTCGGCGGCTTCGCACTGCGGTGCAACTCGTTTGGCCATCTGGACTAGATCAAAAGCTACGCCCCTGGCCATCAAGTCAGATTCGGGAGCTTGAACTACGTCGCGGACATCCGTGGAGACTTTATCTTCGCCGGATTCGACAACACGGTGGCCGCTCCTGGTCACCCTGATGATCATGACCTAAATCTGTCATCGGGCCGCATCCAGGAGATCGCTCCTGTAACCGCTATAGCCCTAGAGTCGGAGCAGGCCGCGCCATCCAAAGATGGGAGGATTAACCCCACCTCGGAGGCCGCAGATTCCACGGCGTTGGAGCCGCACATGGACCTGGTCTCACACGATGCCTATGCTACCGCAACGCCGGACTCGTCTCCGGCCGTAGGTTTCGAACCGCACGAGCCCGCGGACGCCGAGCTTGATCGTTTATCGATCTTCGAATTCAACGCCGCAAACATCTTCCAGCACTCGCCTTTGGGTGATGTGCTAAACTCATTACAAAACATGTCCTTGGCGGAGGACTCTCAGCCGAACTATATCCGGCTCGAACTAGGGGCTGATGATGGAGAATTTTACTTCGCACCCGCCACCCACTTTATAGCCATGAACGAGGATTTGACCGATGAACTTGATTACGACTCCGAGGACATCAATGGTATGGACGACAATGCCGGAGAAGAGGAGGCCCAGAACCCGTCGTTCATCGGACGCTGGACGGCCACTTCATCGTATGATGTATACATGGTGGATGCACCAAAGAAGCACAACGGCGACGATAAGGAAGACCCAGCTGAGGATAAACCTTCCGAAATACAGTCCAAGCACCGGCATCAGCGGCGCCGCTCTAAGTCACGCCGCAGTAAAGACAGCAGCACCGGCACAGGAGAAGATGACACTCCGGAAGGTGCCGAAGACAACGAAGACCCCGTCGATAAAACAAACAAACAAGACGAACGGGAAGATGAGCAGGTTAGCCCTGTTAAACAGGCCACGCACGAAGATTTGGAGGACGATAATTACCTTTCACTCTCCGAAGATGAGGTGAGCCTCGGCACTGAAGATTTCATCAGGCATAAGGAACCTCTTGAGCAGGAGCGCTTCAAGCGCCAGCTAATAGCCAACGCAAGGAGCCTGAAAAAGAAGCAGCAGCAGCTTCAAGCTGACCAAGATCTGCTCAACGATAAATGGACTAATGTCCTAGGAGCCGAAGAATATGGCCTCAAGCGCCCAACCAAAAGCTACCCAAAGCGCAAATTGCTACCTAAGTTCGACGAGGACGCGGCGGAGTACATACCACCATCGCACAATACGGCCGACCGACCACCACGTGGTCGGGACAAAACGACAACTCATGCCGAACACCAGGCCGCCCCGCCTCATCGCTCAGGCAGAGGTAAATTAGCCCATGGCCATACATATGACCTCCGACAGAACCTGAGCAATAAAGCAGGACATACAAGATCAATCTACGGATCGCGAGGACGCGCCTCGACACACGACCACGGCCACCTATTCGGACGTGACAAACCCAGTCATGCGGGGGCCGAACACCGCAGAGGACTCTATCAGAGTTGTGTCACGATATGGCCTGATATAGAGGCCCCGCACACCCGCATTGCTTCACTGATGAGGTCCTGGATCACAAATTCCTCGAAGGATTCAAGCCCGTGAACATAGAATCATACGACGGAACCATGGACCCCGCGGTGTGGATCGAGGACTTCATTCTCCACATCCATATGGCTCACGAACATGACCTCCACGCCATAAAATACCTCCCTCTAAAACTCAAAGGGCCAGCTCAGCATTGGCTAAACAGTCTACTTGAAAATTCCATTGGCAGCTGGGAGGACTTCGAAGAGGCTTTCCTCGATAACTTTGAAGGTACATATGTTCGACCTTCGGACGCTAATGACTTAAGCCATATAGTTCAACAGCCCGGAGAGTCCGCCAGGAAATTCTGGACAAGGTTCTTAACTAAAAATAACCAAATTATCGACTGTCTGGACGCCGAAGCTCTAGCAGCTTTTAAGCATAGCATCTGCAACGAATGGCTCGCTCGCCACCTCGGCCAAGAAAAGCCAAAATCCATGGCAGCCCTCACGGCACTCATGACCCGCTTTTGTGTGGGCGAGGATAGTTGGTTGGCCCATAGAAAAAACAATGCAAGCGACGCCGGCACTCCTGAAGTTAAAAGCAACAAAGACAAGTCTCGACGCAATAGATATCGCCGAAAAAACAGTGAAAACACCGAGGATATGGCGGTCAACGCCGGATTCAGTGGCTCTAAGTCCGGTCAGCGGATGAAGCCGTTCCAAAAGAACAATTCAGGCCCATCCAGTTTGGACCGCATACTTGATCGTCCATGCCAGATTCATGGCACCCCTACAAGCCTCCTAATCATACAAATAGAGAGTGTTGTGTTTTCAAACAGCTCGGACGATGGCGAGAACAGGGGGAGAGAAGAAGTTTCCCCCTCAGGTCAAAACGGTGAACATGATATATGCTACCCACATCCCCAAGAGGGAGCGCAAGTGTACGCTCAGGGACGTCTACGCGATAGAGCCACTCACCCAAAAATTCAATCCATGGTCGTCATGCCCGATCACTTTTGATCACCGGGATCACCCGACCAGTATCCGTCACGGAGGCTCAGCCGCACTGGTCTTAGACCCAATAATCAATGGGTTCCACCTGACTAGTGTCCGTATGGACGGCAGTAGAAGCCTCAATCTGCTCTATCTGGATACAATGCGAAAAATGGGCATTAACCTGTCAAGGATCAAGCCTACAAAGACCACCTTTAAAGGAGTCATTCTAGGCATAGAGGCTCGTTGTACAGGCTCAATCACACTAGAGGTTGTCTTCGGATCTCCGGACAACTTCCGAAGCGAG
Source organism: Triticum urartu (assembly GCF_003073215.2). Lineage (NCBI taxonomy): Eukaryota > Viridiplantae > Streptophyta > Magnoliopsida > Poales > Poaceae > Triticum > Triticum urartu. Next base: position 424,758,584 of record NC_053023.1, on the reverse strand, counting down.
GAGTTAGTCTTTGATATCGTCCCATTCCGCAGTGGCTATCATGCACTGCTCGGACGAACCGTGTTTGCTCGATTCAACGCAGTACCACACTATGCTTATCTCAAGCTTAAGATGCCCGGCCCACGCGGCGTCATAACATTCAATGGCAATACGGAATGCTCTCTCCATATAGAAGAGCACACAGCTGCCTAGCAGCAGAAGTACAAAGCGGCCTTCTCAAGCAGAACCTTCATTCGGCTGCCGAGCCATTGGACACCCTTAAGAGGGTCCGAACTACTCTGCAGCAGGAGAGCTCGGCTCATCAGGAGCTCGACTAGCAGTCTGGCCTACGTCTCAGTCCCGATTAAGCGGTGGCATACGTGTCGCGCATACATAACTACGCACTCAAAATTCCATGGGCATCGACGGAGGCATAGCTCGCTTGTGATCCACGGCACGGCTCAACCAACATCGGATACACACATACTTTCACTCCTTTTGTTTTCTTTTAGGTTTTAATCCTACAGGCCCCATCGGGGGGTCTGGTTATCGGTCCTCTTGAAGGATAAATACACCAAGATGGCGAGGAGCGCAGACATATGGGGACTTTTTAGGTGATTCCGTTAACGATAACTCTACCTGTTTTCCAGGACCCACATGCAGCTCTCCCCTGGTTTTGGCATGTTAAATAGCATGTTGCTTATTGCACTACTTGCATCAATGCGCCTTGACGTACTAATTACATTTCAATGAAAACAGTTCATAGCTGGCGCTGTAGGACACCAGCTTTTTACCTTTACATCTTTTTTGTTTTCTTTTTCCCTTTTATTTTTTTCAATTTCCCCGTGGATAAACCCATCAGGTAGCACCCGTACACTTTGGTACGTTTTGATGTTTGCCAGGGGCTTTATAGCACCCCACATTACGGCAATAAAAGTCCAAACACTTCTTATAAGTATAGTTCGGTGGTGACCCACAAGTATAGGGGATCTATCGTAGTCCGTTCGATAAGTAAGAGTGTCGAACCCAACGAGGAGCAGAAGGAAATGATAAGCGGTTTCCAGCAAGGTATTCTCTGCAAGTACTGAAATAAGTGGTAACAGATAGTTTTGTGATAGGATAATTTGTAACGAGCAACAAGTAACAAAAGTAAATAAAGTGCAGCAAGGTGGCCCAATCCTTTTTGTAGCAAAGGACAAGCCTGGACAAACTCTTATATAGAGAAAAGCGCTCCCGATGACACATGGGAATATTGTCAAGCTAGTTTTCATCACGTTCGTATGATTCGAGTTTGGTACTTTGATAATTTGGTATGTGGGTGGACCAGTGCTTGGGTACTGTCCTTACTTGGACAAGCATCCTACTTATGATTAACCTCTATTGCAAGAATCCGCAACTACAACAAAAGTATTAAGGTAAACCTAACCATAGCATGAAACATATGGATCCAAATCAGCCCCTTACGACGCAACGCATAAACTAGGGTTTAAGCTTCTGTCACTCTAGCAACCCATCATCTACTTATTACTTCCCAGTGCCTTCCTCTAGGCCCAAATAATGGTGAAGTGTCATGTAGTGGACGTTCACATGACACCACTTGAGGGATGACAACATACATCTCATTAAAATATCGAACGAATACCAAATTCACATGACTACTAATAGCAAGACTTCTCCCATGTCCTCAGGAACAAACGTAACTACTCACAAAGCATATTCATGTTCATAATTAGAGGGGTATTAATATGCATATAGGATCTGAACATACGATCTTCCACTAATTAAACCAACTAGCATCAACTACAGGGAGTAATTAACACTACTAGCAACCTACTAGCACCAATCCCGGACTTGGAGACAAGAATTGGATACAAGAGATGAACTAGGGTTTTGAGAGGAGATGGTGCTGATGAAGATGTTGATGGAGATTGCCCTCTCCCAATGAGAGGAGCGTTGGTGATGACGATGGAGATGATTTCCCCCTCCCGGAGGGAAGTTTCCCCGGCAGAACAGCTCCGCCAGAGCCCTAGATTGGTTCCGCCAAGGTTCCGCCTCGTGGCGGCAGAATTTCGTCCGAGAAGATGGCTTATGATTTTTTCCTCATTGAAAGACTTCATATAGTAGAAGATGGACATCGGAGGGCCACCAGGGGGCCCACGAGGTAGGGGAGCGCGCCCCCACCCTCGTGAGCAGGGTGTGGCCCCCTTGGTGAACTTCTTGCGCTGGGTATTTTTTATATATTCTGAAAACGTCTTCCGTGAAGTTTCAGGACTTTTGGGGCTATGTAGAATAGGTCTCTAATATTTGCTCCTTTTCCAGCCCAGAATCCCAGCTGCCGGCATTCTCCCTCTTTAAGTAAACCTTGTAAAATAAGAGAGAATAGGCATAAGTATGTGACATGATGTGTAATAACAGCCCATAATGCAATAAATATTGATATAAAAGCATGATGCAAAATGGACGTATCATTCGGCACCCCGAATTTAGCATTATATGCATTGGCTCCGAATCATGTATTTGGTCAATAGTTGGGTTGCCCGGCTCCTGTGCTTACTACCCTATGTTCCGCTGCATCGGCTAGGGTAGTAAAGGGAGAACTACTGCAATTGTGCCCTGGTCTAAACCGGATGAGCACCTCAGTAGAGAAAGCCGAAAACTGACTGTCATGATGCGGCGAGAGCTGGTCAGCTGTTCGGAGGTCTCAAATCGTTGGAGGTTTTCCTGCATTACACGAAGGATCGGTACTTCCCGATCAGACGCAGACAGCACTCTGGTTCGTATACCAGGGGTTGCACCTATTGTTGGGGATATCAGTACTGGGCGTAAACCGGCCTATCTGGGCCGGGTTAACTTCGTTGGTAGTTAATTATGTTAAAGCCCAAGAAGGCAGATGAGGGCTCAAGGCCCATAGTCAGTTCAAGGCCTGTAGCCATAAACCGGCATTGGTATTTAACTTGTATTGTAAGTTAGGAATAAGTAGAGACCAAACCGGACACATCTATGAGCCGGTATTGGGACTCTGTGAACCGACGGGCGTCACCCGTGTATATAAGGGGACGACCCGGCGGCGGTTCAAGGATAGACAACAACTCGAGACTTAGGCAAAGCTTGTTTGCTCCCTAGTCATCGAAACCCCATCAATTCCATCACAACTAGACGTAGGCTTTTACCTTCATCGAAGGGGCCGAACTAGTATAAACTCTCTTGCGTCCCTGTGTCCGCTTTAACCCCTTCAAGCTAACCCGTTGCGATGGCTCCACGACTAAGTCCTTTCTCTAGGACATCTGCCGTGACAAAACCACGACAGTTGGCGCCCACCGTGGGGCTATCGCACGATGGTTTCAAGTTCTTGGAGGGCCGCTTTGAAGGACTCGAGGGCTATGTTGTGGGCCGGATGACTAAGAGTCGTCGCGGCAAGCTCTACATTGATGATGCAGGCTGGGGCCCCGAGGCCGGCTCAGTTGAGTACGGGTACCGGGTCCCCTTTGGTGGCATACATGTTTTCATCAGCAAGATCGGTGAACCGGGCCCTGAGCCGGACATCTGCACCGACCTCGTCGAAACGGCTCAGCGTGCACGATCCGCCCGGGTTAAGCCGGCCGTGAAGCGTGCCTTCGTGGGAGTCATCCATGGAGGAAGTTATGAGGATGGATCAGAACCTCGCGGCGAGACCGTCATTTATTCCGGCGACGAGTCATCAACCGGAGAAACCGAATCTCTATATCAGCTACAAGATGGCCGGATTGCGGGCTGTTCCGATGGCAACAATATTCCGGACCCCTCTGATCTACCCAACCGAGTTGGAATATTCATGGCCGACACACAAGCAGCGCTTCATTCTTCGACCCCTGCGCCAATCACCTCCGGTTCAGTAGCGGCGACAGCTGCCGGGGCAGGAAGCTCTGCACACCCGCCGGCTCAAGTTCTATCAGATCTATTTGATGCATTGGCTGTGCTTATGGCAGAAGCTAATCCGGCGGATCAGGAAGTCCACAACGCGGAGATTGCAAAGGTGAAGGAACAGATCACCCAGGCCAAGGCGGACCTGGCAGCTGAGAATGCCAGGATGACCACAGAGCGGGCCGCTTTAGACGCACAAGCCTACAGGCTCATGTTGGACCAGAACGTGTCGCATGAAGTCATGAAGAGGAAGTACCGATCCCGTTTGCCTTCGGTATTCGAGGCCAGAGACCTTTTCAACACCCCAGGAGCAGGAACCAGTAATCCGCTGGAGGGAAACCAGCCGGAAGCTCCGGGGACCGGTGCGCCGGTTCAGCCCCGTCTAATGAATCCGCCTCGTCAAAACACTGTTATACCTCAGGCTGTTTCAACACCTCCGGGTCACTACTCCAACCCAATGGACAATCTCGTTGCTGCTGCTGCACGGCTAGAGGCCATTCCAATTGAAGGTGACTCGCCGCAGGCGGTAGAGACACGACGGGTCAAAGAACTTCTTAGGACAGCTTTGGTCCAACAGGAAGCATACTCGTACAGCCGCGACCGGATCCACTCGACCCCTCGTCCAAGCCGAAGCTATAGCAGGCATATGGATGAACCAGCAGTATCAAGTAATGAACGACGTGGAGGACCCCGCGGCAACAACCCGGCGGGTGGTGCTGATAACGCTCAGGAAGTGGTGGACCGGGCCCGAGCGCGCAGGGAGGCCGAGTTAGCCGCACAGTATCAGGCTCGGCAGCTTACGCCGGTTCGTCCAACTATTTCGGTCGAACCCGGTGTTACCTCTAGCTCTTTGGGGGTGCCTTGCCTTGTCCCCGCTTTACGCAATGTGCGCCTGCCTAAGGATTTCAAGGGCCCGCGCAAGGTACCAAATTACACGGCGGATCAACCCCCAAAGACATGGGTGGAGAGCTATGAGATGGCCATGGAGATGCTTGATGTGGATGATGCGGCATGTGCGAAGTACTTCACCATGATGCTTGAAGGAACGGCCCGCACTTGGTTAAAAAGCTTACCGGCCAACTCTATCAGTTCATGGGCCCAATTACGAGCCCGGTTTATCAGTAATTTCAAGGATACATGTAAGCAGCCTATGTCGATAGTGGACTTAGCTGCCTGTGTCCAGGAGGAAGGAGAATCGACGACTCATTGGGTGCGCCGGGTCTCACAAGTGTTGCATTCATCAAACCGCATCAACGCTGACACTGCAGTCTTAACCCTAGAAGGCAACTGCCGGTTTGGGCCCCTAAAGCTGAAGTTGGGACAGATGAAGCACCATTGCACTGACAAGGGGACCCTCATGGCTGCTTTGGTAAAGTATGTTGATTCTGATAGTACCAAGGATCCCGAATCTGATGATGACAAGGCAGGGAAGGGAAAGAGGAACAGCAACTCCAAAGGTCAGCAGCATCACTTGGCAGGCAATGGTGGCGGAGGCAAGCGTAAAGCGGATGGTAACATGGACTTTGTGGCTAATACCAACGCGCAGGACAAGGGCCAGCAACGCAAGGGTAAACCGCCAAATCGCAGTGGGGCACCCAACCCTAACCCAGACCGCCTAAATTATCTACTGAGCCAGCCCTGTCCAAGACATCGGACGAAGGAGGTGCCAGCAAACCACCTTTGGAAGGATTGCTTCATTATGCAGGAGTTCAAGAATTCTAATTCTTTCCGGTATGATCACGGCTCCGGTGGTGGCTCAGGATCCGGGCCAGGTTACGGTGGAGGAAATTCCGGTTCATGATTTAATGGTAATCCGGGCGGACATAATAATCAAAATAATCAGAACAACCAGGGTGGTTACAACCAGCAGCAGCAACAGTCAGGTTACCAGAGCAACCCGAAGCAGTTGAATAGTGGGCAGTACCATGTCTTCACCACTAGCTTGGACAAGCGAGACCGGAAGGTTCAGAGGCGGGCAGTCAACTCTGTTGAACCGGCCGTGCCCCGTTATCTACGCTAGTCTGAACAGCCAATCATATGGAGCAGAGAGGATCACCCTCCCCAGGTTGATAATCCGGGTCAGTTGGCTCTGGTGGTGGCGCCTCAGGTGGGAGGTTACAAGTTCACCAAAGTGCTCATGGATGGAGGGAGCAGCATTAATATCTTGTACTATGAGACCTTCCGTCGTATGGGACTAACAGATAAAAATCTCAAACCGTCTAATACGGTGTTCCACGGTGTGGTACCTGGCAAGTCAGCATATCCTGTTGGTAAGATAGCTCTGGAAGTGGCCTTTGGAGATGATCATGATTCCAGGTCGGAAACATTGATGTTTGAAGTGGTGAAAATCCAAAGTCCATATCACGCCCTGTTCAGGCGACCGGCCTACGCCAAGTTTATGGAACGGCCCTGTTATGTGTATTTGCAGCTCAAGATGCGGGTCACAAGGGGACAATAACGGTTCACGGAAGCCATATAATCGCTTTGGAGTGCGAGGAAGGAGATGCGGCCTACGCAGAGTCGGTTTGTGCCACCGAGGAGCTGAAGTATTATAAGGACAATGTTGATCCGGTGGACATGACTCCATTAAAGAAGCCAACTACGGAGCATGATCCGACCCTGAAGTTCAAATCGGCAGCAGAAACTAAGCTTGTTGACTTCATACCTGGCGATTCATCCAAGCAGTTCAGCATCAGTGCCAACTTGGATCCAAAATAGGAAAGCGCACTCATCGAGTTCATCCGTGAGAATCGTGACATTTTTGCATGGAAGCCCTCTGACATGCCAGGTGTACCGAGGCAACTCGCTGAGCACACCCTTAATGTGGATCCTAAATACAAACCGGTGAAACAGTTCCTCCGCCGGTTTAACGAAGAAAGACGCAAGGCGATTGGAGAAGAGGTAGCCAGGCTCTTAGCAGTTGGCTTTATTGTTGAAGTTTTTCACCCTGAGTGGCTTGCCAATCTAGTGCTGGTCCTTAAGAAAAACGGCACCTGGCGCATGTGTGTGGATTACACAGATCTTAATAAGGCTTGTCCAGCAGATCCTTTTGCCCTCCCCCGTATTGATCAAATTATTGATGCTACGACGGGTTGTGAGCGTTTAAGTTTTTTGGATGCATATTCTGGCTATCATCAGATCAAAATGGCAGTTAAGGACCAGGAGAAGACGACATTCATAACTCCCTTTGGAGCCTTCTGCTATGTGTCTATGCCCTTTGGGCTCAAGAGTGCCCAGGCAACTTATCAACGGAGTGTACAAAATTGTCTTCACAAGCAGATTGGCCGTAAT